>NC_036640.1:572714-767069 GCF_002806865.2 Cucurbita pepo subsp. pepo | reverse complement strand
ATTTTTTTTTTTTTTTTTTTTTTTTTTTCTTTTTCAGATCGTTAAAAAAATGCCATAAAATGAAAATCTCATTTTTGGGTTCGGTCACCAAGAGAAGAAACTCAGAGGTCTTGAATTGCAACCAATCAACAATGTGGACTATTGAGTCATGCCCGGTAGAAGTAAAGAAACCAACATGCATTCAATTTAATGGCTTGGAGGGGTAAATTGGGGAAGAAGAGGACTTGGAGGCCTAATCGACGAGTACCCGATTCACACCCCAATCATTTTCATTGAATCTTTGTACTCAATCCAAATCGTTATCTGTCTACCACTGGTCAAATCAATCCCCCTTGAAACAAATGGAAGTCAAAGATACTCGTTTATATACCTAGATGATTCTCGTGATTAATGAATCTTCCCCCATCTGACTCATATACCCAAGAAAGAATCCGCATTAGAGGTGATTAGAAAAACAATCCCATCTATAGAAGAAAAAGTGAGGAAGATAGTTTTGAGAAGGAGAAACGGCAATGGATTGTTGAGAAAGCTTCAATTATCATATTGTCGACTAAAACCTACTAGATATAAAACTGTTCTTTCAAACATTTTATTTATCGAAAGTATAATCGAAACAATACAAAATGACCCACCATGAAATTTTAAGTCGAACAGACCCAAACATCATACGTCTACCTCTCTTTGTTAAATTTAGAATTTTTTTAAATTTCTTTATTTTTAACTAAAAAGTATAGTTCTTCTAATTGGGATATCAAAGTATATTTCTTCCATTAATGAAAGGCAAAACATTGATTGAAGAAAATTAGTCGCCAGAAGGGAAGGAAGACTGTCTAGAAACACATTTCGTCTATAAATACTAACCCATTTCATTCTTTCAGGTTGCTTGGGGGAAAAAACAGCCTACAAAAAAAGGTAATGAATTTAAATCAGAACAATTTACACTCACTTTGAACAGTACAAGCACAAGATGATCGCCTATCGACCAATACCACTCTGAGATCGAGCCACATTTTGATTCAACAGCCCGATTGATATGCAGCCTCACAAACGGTTAATGGGCTGTATTTTTATTAGCAAAAGACAAAATTCATCAAACAGATCTTACAAAAATATACATTTGGTTATAGGCCAAACCAGTGAAATATGAGCCTTGATAAGGTGCCAAGATGAGGATCCATAAAGGCCTCAAAAGAATCAGTGGAGACCAATTTTTTATACAATCTTCTCTAACAGCCCGGGCTGGCGGCTGCCATTGTTTGGGCTTTCCACCACGCTGACTTCGACAAGTAATAGGCAGAGTAGATAAGAGCTGATACAAGGGGAATGAGGTAGTTTTAGGTAGTAGGTAATTCAACAGGATATATCATCGGTGTGCTTCTTCGTAGGCACTCCTGCAGCGACTGCCACTGTTTTTGTATTCACATCATAGGTTGACAACACGGTCCTCTGAAACAAATCAGTTTAGTCGACATAGAAACCGTTTAGAACGTTTTCGAATGCTTAACCATGAGGGGAGAATAAGTTACAATTCAATTCCAAAACTGAGTATCAACCAGAGCCTTCAGAATGTTTTCCTTCAATGTGGGAATTACACAACGTCAGTTTCTTAGAATCGTTTCCATTAAATATAACATGCAAAAGAGCTTGGACATCATGAAAATAGATTTTGTTCAACCCTATGTTAACCAGCATAAATTAGCAATCTAGTTTCACAATCCACTCTACCAATAAAATGGGAATTTATAATTTCATTTCAAGTCCTAGAAGCTACGCCCTATGCAAATCTAAAGAGAAACCGTGACTTGACATTACAACCATGCAAAGCATAGGCTTCGGGCACAAGATATAAGCATGGCATGGCATGGCATCTGAGAAAGAAAAGTACATGGTAGAAACAGACATGTGTACTTGGAGAATAGAAGTATGCCATACTTACAAGTGGTTCAAAGTCGGGGCTGGACAAGTTAAAAGTGAGGTTTCTCATCAACAACAAAACCTGCATATCACCAATTGTAGCTTTGAGCAAATGCTTGCATAATTTCCAGAATGGTGTTTTAACATGCATTAATCCGGAGTCTTTAATGATCAGCATGATTGCTAGTTCAACTAAGAAGCAATATAAACAAGCAGAATATGATTGCTAAATGTGCACGAGGGTGAAGCCTAGCTGATTACATGCAATTATAGACACTAATTGTAATGGCCCAAGCCCACCACTAACAGATATTGTCTGCTTTGGGCTTTCCCTCTCGGACTTTTCCTCAAGATTTTTAAAACGTGTTTGCTAGGGAGAGGGTGTTTTGTTCTCTTCCCCAACCGATGTAGGATCTCACACTAACTATACTTGGAAGTACAAGCCAAAGACACAATCCCAGATTCTCAAACTCACCGTTTCAAAGTTGATAGGATCCATCTCCTTGAGTTTATTCACATGCTCCTTACTTTCTGGGTCAAAAACGCTCCCAATGAAGCCATAAACTTCTGCAAAATCTGGTAAGCCTGCAGGATAACGAATAAATAAGAAGTTAGATCGCCATTTTACTTCTAAGGCCTAGTTTTTCACTGACATAACACTGTATTATAACCAAACTGGAATATGTTACCATGAAGCATAGGAGCTTGTTTTCCCTGCTTTCCCGTATCAGGGCTTCCAATAACATTGAGGCTATTGCTATTGATCATTGGTGTCCCTTCTGACGCATTTTCAGCTGAATTTTAATGCCATGTAATAAGGTAAGGGCTTGAGAGTCCAATTTTCAATGCCAGTCTACTTGAATGAAAATTTTAGGGGTGGGAGATAAATATACGTACTTTCAGATCTGTGAAGATTTGTAAATTCATCTTGTGGATGAGTGACTTTGTTGGATGAAGGGTTAATCATTATCGATGCATCCTCCCATGGACAATATCCAAGTGCTAGGGTATTAACTGAAGAAGGATAAGCCATTGACGCTTGCATCGGTACCAAAACTGTTGAATAGCAGTTAATTAAGTACGTCAGTAATTGGGAGCTTTGAAGTTTGTTTTTTGCTCATGAATCAGATTGTTGTACCATTTTTGGATGCCTTTTGTGGATAAGGATGTGAAGCCTTGCGTTTTGGGCGAGGTGGAGGTACATGTGCTATTGTTCCATTTTTTTGGACTTTCAAAAAATACTTTTGGGCGTGACTTCGAATCTGCAGCATCGACTGTAGGGTAAAGAACATGTTGTAGGAAGAAATCAAAGATAAAAAGCTCCAACAAACCAATCGACCATTCTTCACCTGAATAACTGTCTTTGAACCTACAAAATCTTCAATTTTCTTCCAGTCACGATCAAACCTGAAAATTTGACATATGTTCGGATCTCAATTTTCTCATCCAATTTTCTTCAGTTACTGGATTAGTGGATCTCAATATCTCAAGCTCGTAAAATTGCCACTAAAAATTCGATTCTAGGATGGAAAAACCACAACTACAGAGCTTTCAACACTCTGATTCCGCGTCAACTGATAACTAACCTACGTAGAACTCCAATTAAAGAGCACTAAAATCATAGCTCCATAATGTTGATGCGAAAAAAATCAGATGAGACAAAAATATGCGATGTGGTATGACGAAGAGCGGGAACACAAAAATCAAAACCATCACAGTTAAGAAAACTCGAAGTTAAATCCTCAAACCACAGTCTCGCCAACAAAGCAGAATCAAGAGAACTACAATCTAGAAGGAAGATGAAGCTCCGTCTGAAGTTATAAGGCAGTTCAGAGAAAAACACAAATCGTACATGGATGTTGCTTTCGGAAGGTAGAATTAGACACGAACATCAGTAGACGAAAAATCATAGATAATTGCAAGCAACAGACAAAAGAAACTCACAGTTGTAGAGCTTCGAGGAATTTATCGTGCTCCTCTTCGGTCCAACTCTCTCTGGACTTGGTAATAGTGTAGGGCTTACGAACCTTCTTGCCAGAAGAATCTGCAGCAGAGGAAGTCGCCATAGAAGTATGTGGATTCGAAGCGTTGGAGTTCATGTGGTTAATCAGAGCATGATAAGGCTGAATCGGAGCAGAGACGGAGGAAGGTAACAATGGCGGGCAAGGTGTGAAATGAGAACTTGTGGAGCGAAATTTGACGCCTTTCGTTTTGTTGGCCACTAGGGAGCGTTCGATTGAAACGATTTAATCGCCGCCTACCGGGGAATATCCGTTTTAAATGTGTATTTATTTACTTATTTGTTTAAAAAAAAAAGTCATGTCGTCCCAAAATTATGGATTTATATTTTGATCTATATTCATATTAGTTCAATTATTATTTTTTTAATAGATTTAATCCCTAATAAATTTCATTATTCTGTCTTTTTCATAATAATGGATTATCAAATTTTTTTCATCTATAAAAAAAATAATTTGTATTTATAGTAAATTTTCACAATTAAACCAGTAAAAAAACGAGTGGATACCTAACTAAAATTAATTAAATAAAATTTGTTATATTTAAAGTTAAATCTAATTTTTGTATCAAATAATTTTTCACGTCTATGTATTATTTTTATTTTCAACCTCAAATAATACAGTATATATCAGTTACGATCCATTACGCCAATAATTCTAACTTTTTACCTTGAACAAGATGACTAATATGTAATTGACATATGCTAAATCGAATTAGAGGTAATTAAAGAATAACCAATTGTTTTTTTCATACACTTATTAAACATAAAATAAATAAATAAACCTACAAAACTAATGGACATTTAAATTTAATTTTATTTAGATAAATCATTAAAATTTATAAACAATGATGATTCAAAAACTACATTTTTAAAATGATTTAATAAAAAAATAAAATTATATTTTGTATATTTCAAATATAAATAATTTTAATAAATGAATATTTCAAATACATATTTAAAAAGTGTTCTCGATTTTAATAAATGAAATATTTTTTAAATCTCTTTAATGTTAATTAATTTATGATTTTGTTTAATTTATAGGTTTAATTTAAATTAGATTAAATTAATTTTTTTTTAAGTATGAAACAACATATTTACCACTTATTTAATTTGAATTATGCTTAATTAAGATTTAATTATTTGAGAGTTAGAAAGATGTCTTTTTTTAAAATAAAAATATTAGAAATAAAATTTTCAACAAATCTATTTAAAAATATAATATAAATTGCATGCTAGACATTTAATTTAACATAAAATTCAAAATAGACAAAATATAAATTATATGTTGGATTTCAAAGTGGAATAAATGGTTTTTTGTTTTATTTTTTAGTTTAATAAATGAAGGGAAAAAAAAACAAATTTATTTTCAATCTCCGTTGAAAATTCAAACGATGCGACACGAGGAAGGGGACAGCGAGGCCGATGTTTTGGCGATGTTCAACATTTAGGTGGCCTAATAAATCGGGAATCGGGCACAAAGTGGGGCCCACGCAGATTTGGGAAAGCTACCGGCGAGTCATTCTCGACCACGAGTGCCCGATGACTCCACCTCCTCGTCCCTGTCCCGCTCGCTCGTTCTCGTACTTCTGTCGTTATGGGATAAAAAAAAAATTATTACATTATTTTAAATTAAATCAATTTTTAAATTAAAATTACAATTTTATGTCTCACTTAACGAAAATTTCTAAAATTAATTAAATTACTTTGGAAAAAAATAGCTTAAGTAGAACTAAAACATAATAATTTATTATATTAAATTAAAAGATCTATATATATATATATATAGTTTACCTTCTCTGTTTGTGTTACATCTTTTCATACGAGTTTCGTTCACTTTTTATTTTCGAGATTAATTAATTTAGAATAGTTAGGATACTAATTTCAATATTGATGAAAATTTGAAATTAATTAGAAGAAAAAAAAATATATTTTTAAGTACGGATGAAATTAAAAGCAGTAGCTATTTCTAAAGGTTGGATTTACACGCTGGACATTACCGTGACCACGGGATCCAACGGCTGAGATTTATCTACTAACCAACTTGTTTTTCCGTGGTGCATATTGGATTTGGGAGTGGGTGGGCCCAACAGCCTCGCCCAACTTTTTTTCTACACCCCTGTAATGATCGACACGTGGCGAAATATATCCCACTTGTGATTAATATTTAATATTTTTTTTTTTCCTGAAACGACAATTTAGGGACGGGGCGCGCCACCGGTGACCGGCACATACATGGACGAGCAAACGCCAAATGAACGGAGGCGCGAGAGTGAAACACGAGTGGCTCGTGTTTTGCCAAAGAAGGCAATGGGTAGGGTCATAAATGTCTTATCACCTTTTTTCTTTTCTCTTCTTTCCTTTTCCCTCTTTAACTAAAGCGTTCCCTTCTTTCTTTAATGATTGTTTTTATTTATTTATGTTAAATTCTAAATTTAGTAATTTTAAAAAATTACACTTTATAAAGAGAATGTGTATTAATTGACTCGTGGAATTATATTAAATTTGTAATTTTTTTTTTCGATATATCATTTAATTTTTAATTTTTTTTATTAGAAATCGAACCAAATAAACATATTTATTGAAACTATATACAAATTTAATCTTCTTAACACAATGTTACAATTTAAATATAATTTTACAAACATTTTTAACCGACAATTTTGAAAATGAATTGAAATTTAAATGGATAGTTAACATTTATGATATAATAATTTATTAATGTTATTATCGTTCTATTTAAAAAAAAATATTTTAATTATATTACTTAAAAAGATTCAGATAAAGAATTTAAAACCATTTTCGATATTTCAAATCATGTCTGTTAAAATTATTTATTGAATTTAATCTATTTATAACTAGTTGGGCCAGAAACGAGAGAAGCTGGACGGATCGGCCCAATTCATACTATAAGAAAAGCCCAAATTAGTTGACGTGGGATCTTACGGGCCCACAAAGACGATGATTCGGATGACGTGGCAGATTCTGAGGCCTGCAAGTTCACCGAATACGGATATCAGAAGGAACGAACTGAGGGGGGCCAGTGAAGTGAATCGGTGGATGCAGACCAAGGAAAGAATTCTTGGTTTCAATCTGGAATTGGAATCTTTGCCGCGATGCTAATCGGAACCGTAATCGCACCTCGTTACTTTTTCTCGAGAAACAAACAAAAATCATCTGCGTCCTCACCGTCTTCTTCTTCGCCGGCGGTTCCTCTGTGCTCAGGGAGAAGGCCTACAGATCCACGAAAAGATGACGATAATGATGATCAGAAACGTATGGCATCGGTATTCTTTTCTCTATTTTTACTGATTTTTAGTTTGAGTATGAGTTTTGCTTCGTTGTTGACCTCTCTAGCTACTTTGGATTTTAGTTTGAGCTGTGGGGGAGAGAGGCAAGAATCCATTGAACACTCTGGTTTAAGGAAGTAATCGAAATGTCTTAAAGGATAAAAGTAATTTAGTGTTGAGAAATGCTTTTCGTATTCTCCCGCCATTTTGAGTAGATCGGAGGTACTTAGAATGGAGTAGGAGTTACATGTTGGTGTTGAGATCTAGATTTCCGTTTCGTCTAAAATTAGGTTTAGGATTTGATTCATCTGTTTTTAAGTATTAGTCACTCGCTGATGAAGGTTTTTGACTAATTCTCTAGTCGATAAAAGCAAGAATGCTTCCAAATTACAGGAAAAACTCACTTGGAGTATACAAAAATTACGAGCAATTTCCTTCTTAATCTCTTGATCAATTTGCTTTTCAAAGCGTTAATATGCTTTAGCTTGCTCTTGATCGCCCAGATAAAGGCATGTAACTTCCAATTATAAAGCTACTAATTCTCCTTAATATGTATTAACTTGTTGCACAACAACATTTCTCTTGTCTCCTTGATTCTGAACGAGTGCCATCTACTCAATGATCAAGAGTTATACGTCCTACTATCTTATGCGAGATTGATTGGTTCTAGTTATATTGAGTATCATCAGCTCACTTTTCAAGCTCTAGGCTCTCAAAAGAAGTTGAGATTTCAATTACCAAGTGTTAGGAGTACAAACAAAGTCCCACATTGGCTAGAAAAGGAAAAAAATGTATGAATTTAATTGAGGACAATCATCTCAATTAGTATGAGACCTTTTGGGCGAAACCAAAAGCAAAATCACTAGGGCTTATTATGAAAGTGGGTAATATCATATTACTTAAAATATATGTAGAGGTTCTGTTGTCCTGAGTGGAAAGTTGGTTCATACATAACTTGTAAATTTGAATCTTTTCCTTTTTAAGAAATAAAAACAAGAAATCTTTGAGGCTTTGTCCTTTATTTTCATGAGAAAACAAGCGTTTTGAATTATTTTAAGTTTTCAATCTAGAGAATTCAATTCAATACTTGAAAGGTATGTTTGAACATCCCGAGCCCTTACACGAGGACACCATTTTGAGTAACTCGAGTTCTTCTAGTTTGTAAGCTAACTATTTGAATTTTTCAATATCAAATGCAGATCAAGTTGATGCTTAACATTGAGGTTAAACAGTTATTGTTTGAAAATAGCCTAAATAAAGTAATTGTTTCCCATGTTACTTTACATTGGCCTGTCCTCAGTATTAGGGTGATGATAAGGATATTTGCAGGCAGAAATTTGAATTACAATTTTCTGAATCATATCAAGTATCTAATTACTCTTTGCATCATTGATTACCAATTATGTGAATCAGGTGATAAGCCCTCAACAGATTGGGACAAGGCTTGGTCGAAGTTCAGAAAGCGAGGGAAAAAGACGATCTTCTCGGATTTCTCTCCAAACAAATATGTAAGCTGGAATCCGCGAAGATCGGATTATCCATTGTCTGAAGAAGTAGATCCCATCAAAAGAACAGAGAGATCAAATCTGATGCTGTGGACTAGTCCAAGGTTTACTCTAGCAGGTGCAATTGTAATTGTTACATTCCTGTTGGTCTATACCATTCTTGCACCAATTAAATAGTGATTTTTGCTTGTGTATTGACCTCTCTGCTCCTACCTTGCTTCTTCTTCTTCTTCATCTTATGATGTTCATGATTGTAGACGGGGAGATTCAGGTGAAGGTCTGTAAATTTGTATGGAAATTCAATGGAATCTGTGTTCTTCTTTGTTTCGCATGCTTTCTTTATAGTATAGATATAGATAGATTGGTAAAAATAGTATAACTTTTTAGAAATGTTCTTCTTTGAACGTGGGAATTATTGATCACACTGAGTTGGGTGGTAAAAACTGGACCAATTTAGATTCTCTATTAAAATTTCGTTTTCAAATGAATAATGTATAACTTTTACGCATGAAGTTCTTTTTTTTTTTTTTTTTAATTATAAATTATTATTATTATTATTATTGGAATTTAATTCTCATAAGAAGAGTCCCCACAATCCCATTTCCGAGNAAGTTTTTTTTTTAACCCCTCTCCTTAATTTCTTTTAGATTCTATTAACCTGGTTAAATTTAGATTAAATTTAGGGCATGATTCTGATATTATGTTGGATTAACACAACTTTCCATAATGGTATGATATTGTCTACTTTGATCCTTAATTACCAATGAAAATAATATTTTTGGATTATAAACCTATAATCAGCTCGGACTTTCAATAAGTGATCCTTGATTACCAATGAAAATAGTATTTTTGAAAATAGTATTTTTAGATTATAAATCCATAATGAGCTTGGACTTTCAATAAATGTAATTTTTTTTTGTCGTTCGTTGAAAATTCTCAAAACGAGATTTAAACAATTAAAAGAATAATCTGAAGATGTGGAGAGTGTTGGGTGTAATAATTTGGGTGGTGGGGTATTCCAAAACCTCACTTCATGGCCAGGCAGTCCGTGTGTAAACATGGAAGCTCATTTAACCAAATTATCATCATTGCTTCTTCAGGCTCTTCCCTTCGCAGCAGCAGCAGCACGTGCATCGCCCAATTCAACTACCATTCTTCTCAGTAGAATTTCAGTTGGCGGGATTGGCCACTCCCCGCTCTTCCTCTTCGCCCCCACCCCCAACTAACTAAAACCCCCCACACCCACAATCTCCAAAACCCCCCTTGCTTATCGCCCGCCACCCCTTTAATCTGTTCCTCCACGATGAAAGCGGTGACCACCAGTTTCTCCTTCACTCGCCTCCGCTCTCTGTTCTTCGTCTTCTTCAGATTGTTTCAGCAAATGGGGTTTCTTCTCGTCTTCCATTTTGAAATCATCTGCTAAGGAAACCCACTTTCATATAATCCCATTTGAAGTGAAGATCGTCTCGGAGAATCAGTGGTTCGAGATTCCGTGGATGGGCTTGAAGCAATTGGTTTGTCTTTGCCCTGGTTTTCTTCTGTTTGATATTTGAGTACTTTTGATCGATTGTTCCCTATTTCCCCCTTCCTCAAGGATTCGTAAATTCGTTGGAATTGGAGTTTTAGATCTTGATGAAGTCATTTTAAATATGGGTTTTGGTATATTTCTTTTAGTATGATTCTAGATTGAAGCAAACAACAAGAGGGTTATGTTCTGGTGTCTGGATTTTCCCATTGTTATAATGCTTATTGATTGTGTGTTTCAGTTAATGTATTCATTATAGCTTCATCATATTGAAACATTTGACAAACTTGTCTCAAATGTTGAGATATCCTTTGCTGGGAGTTATGAACTGTTCTGGCAGACTAGGAAGCTTTCTTGTTATGCTTTGAATGATCCAAACTGCTGTGATGTTCTGTAATACTTGATGAACTTCATAAATGGCGCTGACCCGCTTTCGATGTAATTACATTTCTCCATGAATTATAGGGTATGGAGTCTCGTTTGACCACAAACAATGTAGAAAAGCCATTGCTCAAGCCTTCAGCTTGATTCTTTGTTGGGTCCTTTCAAAGCTATTGGATACCGCATTCTGGGAAGCAATTATTTGGTTATCAAAGTTTTCTTGAATGTTCATAGGCGTGTCTTTTCTGAGAAAAACGTGATTTCTTGTGCATCATGGACAATAAAGCGGTGGAGAGAGTTGTTATTGCCAGACCGGTGGCGTCAAGGCCAACATGTTCTAGTTTTAAGTCATTCTCTGATATCCTTGCGTGTGCCTTCAATAGTTCTCCACCTAATATGACATCAGAAACAACCAAGGTTGCTGCCATAAGACCGAAGACAGTGAGGTTTAAGCTGAAGAACAATCCTGCTCCATCACCCATGGTGATTTGTTCCTCTGATAATTTACTTCTATAGTACTTTTTATTTCATAATATTGCACCTCCTTATGTGACATTCAACATTTTCAGGCCAAAATTTTGGAAACCGCCCCTCAAACGATCTCTCGTAGTTCATCTGATAATCTTGCCATATCAGACAGCAAAACCACTGTTTTATTCAAACCTTTGGCGAAGCATGTATCGAAACGGACCGTCTCTCAGCTGTCACACATTGTAAGTAGCTTGATAATCACTTCTATTTCTTTGTTGGTTGAGTATGGTTCAGTTTATCTGTTTGATGCTCTTTAAAGAGAAGATTTGAGCACTTGAGAATCTGCATAACTTTGCTGCTGGCTTCTCTTTTACCAGGGGAACACCAATTTGCAAAACTCTTTACCACATCCACCTGATAAGGACAGTATTCAATGTCCAAATCAAGGTAAAGACAATGTCCAATCTGCACTGACCTCAAATCTTCCCCAGAACATCACATCCACCGTTGAAAACAGCCAATCTATTGAAAGCTCAAGAGTGACGTTGAATTATAGCAAAGAGGATCCAACATTGCTTCATTCTCAAGTAAGTTGTGCTCAGCCTTCTTATGACGGATATAATTGGAGGAAATATGGACAAAAGCAAGTTAAGGGAAGCAAGTATCCGCGGAGTTATTACAAGTGCACACATCCAAGTTGTCCTGTCAAGAAAAAGGTTGAGAGATCATTGGATGGGAAGATTGCTGAAATTGTTTACAAAGGTGAGCACGACCACCCAAAGCCTCAGCCTCTAAAGCTCAACTCATCAGGGACACAAGGGGAAGGTTCGATATCAAATGGAACGGTACGAGATACTAATCCGGAGCTATGGCTTTATTACCTCAACGGGCAAATAGAAGGTAGTGAAAGCCAGCTCGAGAATCACATCGAAAAAACTTGTCAAGGCAGAGTTACATTACCCTTTGATCCAGTTGTAGTTAGAGAAGTCCATGGTGGATGTAGAATCTCTGATAATTCATGCGGTCTAAGTGTAGAATGTGAAGAAGGAAGCAAAGGACTTGAATCCACAGGTGATAAATTGCGAAGTAAAAGAAGGTAAGAGAAAGCTACTTAAACTATGGTCACATTATACAAAGCTGCCTTTTTGCTCCTATAGTTGTAAAAAGAACTTGGCATCTGAGTCTGCTTGCTTGTCTGTCTTATAATTTCTTTTTGCTCCTATAGTTCATGTTCTTATGAGTTATATGTTCATCTTGCAATTCAGGGGTGGCAAAAATCCAACAAATGAAGCTGATATATCAATTGAAGGCGTTTATGAGCACCATGCTATGGCTCGAGGCTCCACTGATATCGAGATTTCTGGCAAAGGCATTCGTTGGAGAAAATATGGGCAGAAAGTTGTAAAGGGAAATCTATACCCTCGGTAAGGACTTGAAGATCTGCGTTAACTCAGTTTCATTTTGGTTATTACCATATTCATTATTCCAGTTTATTTGTTTCCATCCTTACCGCCTGAAATTACTGTTTGTATCCTCTAATGCTAGTTGCTATGGAGATTCTTCTGAGCTTCTTGTTTCTACAAATTCTAGTTTTTAAGAAGTTCCCAACGAAATTTGTCAGCCAAAAGGTGTAAACCTGTAGCGATCCCACGTCGGTTGGAGAAAGGAACGAAACATTCCTTATAAGAGTGTAAAAAATCTCTCCACAGCAGATACGTTTTAAAATCTTGAGGGGAAGTCCATAAGAGAAAATCCAAATAGGACAATATTTGCTAGTGGTGAGCTTGAATTGTTACAAATGATATCAAAGCTAGGCACCGAGCAGTGTGCTAGTGAGGACGCTAGCCCCCAAGGGGGTGGATTGTGAGATCCCACATTGGTTGGAGAGGAGAACGAAACATTCCTTATAAGGGTGTTGAAATCTCTCCCTATTAGATACTTTCTAAAACCTTGAGTTAAAACTCAAATAGGACAATATCTGCTAGTGGTAGGTTTAAACTGTTACAAATGGTATTAGAGCTAGATACCGGGTGGTGTGCCAGCAAGGACGCTAGGCCCCTAAGGGAGTGGATTGTGAGATCCCACATCGGTGGGAGAGGAGAACAAAACATTTCTTAAAAAGATGTGGAAGACGCGTTTTACAGACTGCATGAGCATCACCAACCTAGTGGCTTGTATATCACCAACAAGTTCTGCTATTAAATTTTTCTTGGTTGCTTATATATCTGTCCGGAGCCGATCTCACGTAATCTTTCACCTTGCAGAAGTTACTATAGATGTACCGGTCTCAAATGCAAAGCGCGCAAGTACGTCGAACGAGCGTCGGAGGATCCAGATTCCTTTATCACTACGTATGAAGGAAAACACAATCATGATATCTCACTTGGAAATGCAAATCATGTAGCTCCTCAAATGGAATAGCCCAAAAGAATAGAAGCAAATGGATTGATTCACTTGTGGAGCAGAGTGAAGGCAGCCAACATGTGGAGACGAAACACCAAATCATTTTGAAGATATCGTCGTGCCTATTGCTCATCCATATCGGTACGTCGTTTCGTCTTCAACATCCATAGTTTCGACGTGTATGGTTTGTTGCAACAGAGTAGTGACTACTCTTCATTGTGCTGCTTTTAGTTGAGCAAATTTTCAAGCACTTCCAATGAGTGTTACGTTTTGTAGACATCAAACCAACAAGATAGCTTTGTTTTTTCCTCCTCTCCTTTTGAATCATGGAGTCCTTCCTAGTACTTTTGTGGTTTCAAAAAAGTCGAGTAAATCATTGGACACCTTTTATGAGAATATTTACTAAAACCTCGCACCTAAATGGTAGTTAAAATTCTTTATTTATGATTATAGACTTTATTTATGATCATTTGCACAATTAAATAAATTACAATGGGAACAATAGTAAATAGATACTCGATATTTACGTTTTAGAGAGAAATAAATATAATATGGTGTATATTCTTGGTCAACTATTAAGAGGTTGGATCAGATATTTTTGCCTTTTCTTTTTCTAAATACATGCCACGTTTGTTGCAAAAGAAAAAAGAGAAATAAATAAATACATGCCACGTTGGCTGTCAAATGAAGGTTCTAAACAATATTTTAATTCAACGTGATCTCAACTACTCCGACAGAATGGAAATGACCCATACGACACGTCGGTGGGTGTAGATTAGCCCACCAAGGTCCAAAGCGGGCCCAATAAACTAAAATAGCCCAATGAAAAGAATTTGAGAATCAGATTAATACGACATCGTTTTAAACGTCCGAACTTCAGCCAATAACTAATTTTCTTGAAAGAGAAAAAAAAGAAGAAAATATGTTGGCGAGAGAGAGAGAGAGAGAGAGAGAGAGAGAGAGTAAACGGGAAAAGACAAACTAAACATTTCAAGGAGACAGCTGAAGGCCATTTCTGATTCATGTTCTTCGGAGCTTTCTAAACTGGTGGCTTTTATATTGGTTTTGGATTTGCAGAACTTTTGGATACTTTTAGGCCATCTGTTTTCCTCTTCTTGGTTGGATGCTGCTGTGGAAGTTCATCAAAGAGTGCGCAAGGAGATTGAATTAAGCATGATTTGGATTCCTTGTTCTGGAAATTCAAATAGGAAAGTCAGGTCCAAGAAATTAAAGAAGTTGGAATCTCAGAAGAGTCGAGTTGATCCAATCAAAGCTGCTTCAGGTACGTCTATTTCTTGCTCTATTGTTTGATTTAATCTGTTACTCCTTCGCTTAACTGTACTGTGGTCGTATTTGGAATCCACTTCGTTCGGATGGATTCGGTCGAGTTTTTTCATTTTTTTCATTTCTTTCTTTGACTTTGGTTTCTGTAGAACTTGATTAGCGATGGATTTTGTTTGCTCATTGATTTTCAAACGAACTGCGTTTCTGTAGAGTATAAAATTAAACCAGGTTCATGTTTAGTAGAAATTGTTGGACGTCTGATTTACATTGAGAGATTTATGGTTGCTAAACGTCTCTATGGCGATCGTATCGACGATCCAGCTTGACGGTACTTCAATCAGACATCCGGTTTTCTAAATCTAGTTTGAATTTTGCTCTCATCGAAGCTGTATGCTAACTTCTTCAATATAATGGCGATTTCAAGACTCCAGTTTACATATAGCAAAGTACTATTGCGCATTGATCCAGAATACACAATCGCATCCTGACATATTTACTGATTGTTAATTTGGAGTATATCATGTCCACGAGTTTCCTTGATTTCTGTTATTCGCTATCAACTGATACTGAATTTCTTTTTATTCAGTCTGTAGACAAGTTTTGACAGTATACTTTTGGGCTACTGCTATCATATGAATCAAGTCCAGTGGCTACTATAAATTTTTCGGAAATTTTTTGTCTGATCTGTTTTTCATGTTGCAGGGAAACTAAAGACAAGTTCCTCCTTCAGTGAAGCCTCGAAAGGTGGAGGATCTGATCCTATCAAGGCACAGATATTTTCATTCCGGGAGTTGGCAGCTGCTACCAGGAATTTTAGGGCAGACTGTCTATTGGGAGAGGGAGGTTTTGGTCGAGTTTACAAAGGAAATTTAGAAAGCATCAATCAGGTCGGTCATATTTCTTATACCACGATGGTTTATTTGGTTGTATAATTATCATATATGTATGCCTCATCCCTTTCTTGTTGTGAATTTTGATTTAGTTTAATTTTTTCAGCTTATTATTTCACAGTTCAAAGGCTGCTCAAAGATTAATCCCTTTTAGTTTGTCATACTTCGAAAGGAAGTTGGACGCAGGACTTGAAATCACTCTTTTCATTCATTGTAGGTTGTGGCAATCAAACAACTTGACCGCAATGGGTTGCAAGGGAACAGAGAATTTCTCGTTGAAGTGTTGATGTTAAGCCTACTTCATCACCCAAATCTAGTTAATCTGATTGGTTATTGTGCTGATGGAGATCAAAGGCTTCTTATATATGAATATATGCGTCTAGGAGCTTTAGATGACCATTTACATGGTATAGAAATTTCTACATGCTCTGTATACTTTTACTGCATAGAAAATTCCCTGCTTACTCTTTGTTATCTTCTTCTGCAGACATTTCACCTGGTACAAAAGTACTAGATTGGAATACAAGAATGAAAATAGCTACTGGGGCAGCACGAGGGTTGGAATATTTGCACGACAAAGCGAGCCCGCCAGTTATTTATCGAGATTTAAAAAGTTCCAACATTCTGCTTGATAAAGGTTATCATCCCAAGCTGTCTGATTTTGGATTGGCCAAACTTGGGCCTGTTGGGGATAATACACATGTATCTACCAGAGTTATGGGCACTTACGGATATTGTGCTCCTGAATATGCAATGACTGGTCAGTTAACTCTCAAGTCAGATGTTTATAGCTTTGGTGTTGTCCTTCTAGAAATCATAACAGGCAGGAAAGCAATTGATGATTCAAGAGCAGCAGGGGAGCAAAATCTGGTTTCATGGGTAAGAGATCTAACATTTTCCCATATGTACATCACTTTTTGGCTTAAATGGTCTGATAATTCTAGGACTTCATGTTCTTCGTTTCTATGCAACTTCAGCGGTAACACTAGTCAAAAGAATTTATCATCTTTCATATCTGGTAAAAGTTGTCCTAGGAGGTGAAAGGTACAAATAGGTTGGGTGTTTGATAGTCTCTATAGGTTACAACTTTTATCATTTTAGTCCCTTCTTTCTGTTTTGTTCAACTCACATAATCTATGAATATAGCAATATAATCATCTATACTAATTATCCAGATAAATAATAAAAAGAGTTGACATGACAACACAAGAAAATTAATATGATATATTGCCTAAATTGAACTGATGCCATGTTAGCTACTATGGTACATCACATCAGTCTTTTAAATTATGACATTTGTCTTATATATGACTATATCATTAGGTGTAACGGCCAAAACTCATCGCTAACCGATATTGTCCTATATAGGCTTCATCTCAAGGTTTTTAAAACGCGTATGTCAAGGAGAAGTTTCCATACCTTTCCTTTCGGGCTTCCCCTTGAGGTTTTTAAAACGCGTCTGCTAGGGAGATGTTTCCACACCTTCACCTCTGGTGCTTTCCCTCAAGGGTTTTAAAACGCGTATGCTAGTAAGAGGTTTCCACACCTTTATAAAGAATGCTTCGTTCTCCTCTCCAACCAAAGTGGGATCTCACCTTAGGAACTATATCTATATATTTTTATTATTTAACATTATACCAATCAAATGTTGTTCAGTATGTGATTTCTTTTTCCTCTCTCTCGATGCTTATCTTCTAATAGATTGGTACAGGAAACCTCGAGACTGGAAAGATATGTCTGATTTATTATACAAATCCTTTTATTGCAGGCAAGACCATTATTTAAAGACCGTATGAGATTTGCGCAAATGGCAGATCCAATGCTTAGTGGCCAATACCCTTCAAGGGGTTTGTATCAGGCTCTTGCAGTTGCAGCAATGTGTGTTCAAGAGCAGCCAAATATGCGACCTGTGATCGCCGATGTTGTCACAGCTTTATCTTATCTAGCTTCCCAAAGATACGACCCAGGTTCAAACATACCCCACAGCTCTCCTGGATCTGCCAGTACTCCTCCAAGAATCAACAGAGATTCTGATAGGAAGCTTAATGGCGGTAGAAGATACGACAGGAATCCGACTAGACGACTATAATGAGGCTCATCTTCGCTCCCTAACGTTTGTCAGCCAATATACTACGAGGACGAGTACGAGTACGAGTATGAAAGGCGGTCGTTCAAAAGCTTGATTGAATGCACTTGAAGGTGCCTGATCGTCAATATTTACACAAAAATCATCAAGTCATGCGCATTTCTATGCTCCATTTTGCGTTTGTTTATAGAATATAGATAGAGAGTATATATGGTTTTTGTAACAAAAATGTGCAAGTTAAGGTGATTGTCATATATATGTATTTTACCCTTTGATATTAGTTGGGTATAATTACTTGAAAAATGAACCGAATTTTTCTAAGTTCACGCGGATATTTTGCCTTTTTTTTTAAACCCATCTTCCTCTTTAATTCTAGAATTTTTTAAAATGTTTATGATTTACCATGTTCTTAGAGAAAAATTCTCTTAACGTTCATGGGTAACAACTAATCTCAAAATCTCTCTCGACAAAATTACTCTGAACAAATACAAAAGGATGCTCAAACTCATTACCTCTCAACCGTTCTAGACAACACTGTATATAGATAAAAAAAACATTAATAAATCAAAATAATTATGTATCAGAAAGAAAGAGTGGTGAACCAAATAAATTCTAATACAAGCCTAAGAGAGGGGAATGTAATGCAATTATTCATGAATCTAATAGATACATGAACTTATTCTTTATGACAACTTGCGATGTTTATATTTTATATAATTATTTTATATGATATTTGTATTTCCTAAATGAAGGGCTATATTTAATAATATATGGTAATTATGATGGTCACGACAAACAAATATTTGAATATTTGAAGCATATATTTTCAAGTGACTAAACATATCAATTTTATATTTATCAATCGAAAATGAAAATACCGTTATTTCTCTGCCACAAAATACAAACCGCCAAAGAGAAAAGAAACGAACCGCCAAGATGGATCCCAAACCGCCAAACCGGTCAGGCGTTGAAAAATACAAGGATAACCCAAAAAAAATAAAACCGCGCATCGAAAAGCTCACCCTCTTTATATTAATGATTCTGAATTTCGCGCAGGTCCCGATCTTCCTTCTTCAATGGCGACTGATTTCTCAGAAGAACTGAGCGAAAACAATCTTCCAGGACCGAAATCGGCCTTGCCGTTGAATTTAGGATCTGCAGCCGCTGGTAATGGCCAAGTAGATCAACACCAAAATCGCCGTTCATTTGCTGTCGGGCCTTCCCATTCCGTGACTCCCACCGCTACAAAGGAAGGCACTGAATCTCAACGTGCCGCTTTGGGGAGAACATCGGAGCATCATGCTTCTGTTTTTGATATCTTCAAGAAGATCCGTCGTGCGGAGCGGTTCGGGATTCCTGTACGTTTGTCGGAGGCAGAAAAGCGATTCTCTCGAGCTGAGAGGTAATTTTGCGGTTTAGTAGCATTGTTTATTTTTTCGTACGGATTTGTTGCGTGTTCGTATGTCTATGTTCCGAGGAATGTGAAGAGCTTAGAATTCTGTCTTTGAATTTGATGCCGTTTCCTGGATAGATAGTGAATTCTTCAACTGATTAATGCATTTATTCAAGAACAAGATATTCTGTATTCTCATTTTTCGAATTGGATGCAGAAGTAGTTCGGAACTTCTTATTCATCCTTTTTTCTTTATTTTTCTTTCTTGTGTCGTTCCGCAATTTTAAAGCTGCCATTTCGTTTGAGTACTGGAAACTTCGCAGGTTCGGCATTGATTCAGTATGTGGGCCGGATGAAATGTTCAAAGCAGAAGAGCTGAAGAGAAAGGCCAGAGCGGAGAGGTTTTTCTCTCTGCTTTATTAGTATCGTGTTAGAGAAGTTTGTATAATTCATCTTTCCTCAGTCCGACTATCTTTTATGTTTTTCAGATTTGAGCTCTTAACTTTGTCAATGGCTACTGACGAGGAGGCAAAGAAGAAAGCGCGGCTTGTCAGATTTTCCCCATTTTTGTAGAGTTCCCTTTTGGTTGAACAAGAAAGTTATATCAACAAGTCTTATGCACAGCCAAGCTCGTTTAACCAATTGGACAAGCCGAGCTATTAACCATTTAGTTCATCGTATCCTGAACCCTTTCAATTTAAGGATGCGGCCATTACTTTGTATGAAATGTATAACATTGAACTCCATTAGATGTAGGTGTTTTAAATTTCTAGAACTGCATCCTCTTTATCCAATTGGAGGGTATACTTCCATCCAGTTTTCTACATGCCCATTTTAAAAAAAAAATTATCTACACTATTATTATCATCGTCCTTCCAGTGCTCAAGCAAGCCCTTTGAGTTCGATCCAAGTAAATGGCAAGGGGGATGTACCTGTTGGTTCCTTTTTAGTAGGCTAAGCAACTTGTTTGGTGAAGCCTTTAAATGGTCACTAGATGTTGGTTCCTTTTTAGTAGGCTAAGCAACTGTTATCTGGAAGTGCCACGATTTTATGGAAGGCAGAACAATGGCCTAAAAGAAGTTTTTCCATCTGCGTTGGTGGTCAACATACTTCTGACTTTTATCTTATAGACCTTATTCAACTTAATTAACATGGGAGAAGTTATCTAATTGATTCGTTCATCTTTGCAGGTTCAATGTAATTTTCATGGGTGTTCCTGATTTGCTTTCTCCACATTTTGCACACTGAAATCCCGTTTCATAGCAGCATTTCTGTCACCCAGGTGCTTTTTCTTGAGTTGTTTGATAAGATGTGACGGCATAAGGCGGCTCTTAGCCATTATTTTCTAGCACCAAGTGTTTTCTTCTTTTGTTTGTATTGAGGATCTGTTAGAGGAAAAAACTAAAAAAAAATTGTTGATTTACACAGGCGATGGATTGAATTCAGAGTCATCCTTAATTCTGATGATGTATTTATATCCCTTTTGTTTCTTCCACTATCACCTTAGCAACTGCCCTCGTCAATTTTTCTTCTCTGATCTTTATATTTCAAAAAATTTCAAATGGCAGGGGTATTTGGTCTTTAACTATAATTGAGAATAACAGATGAAGCTCTGAAGGGGTTTTGGATTTGCTTCAAGAACCTTGTGACTGCTTTTACTCTGTTTGATTTACCCATATTTATCTCAATTATCTCACTTATAAGGGATCTAGAAAAATCTTCAGTAGCCAGTCCGATAGTGTAACGAATGGCTTGCTCACCTTTGTGAAGGTTTGACTTTCACTATGTGTTTCAGGCTTGCTCTTCTTGAGGAACCGAAATGAAGTTATGCTTATTGGTGGAGTGTATGATATTACTGGTCAGGTTCATACCCCCCCCCCCCCCCCANCCTATTGTGCTGTCAGCCATGAGTGATGCCTGCTAATCTATATACCAACTCTCAAAAGAAGAGAATATTATGTGTTGATGGTAAAGAACGGGATAATGTTGATATTTCTGATGGAAAAACAAGATTTACAAAGATGAAGGACGTTGTTTCATTTTGTTACATCAAGAAACGATTTACGAACTTTGTACATTTGCATCCTGTCATCTTCTATTTTACTTGCTAATAGAAGATCTTACAAATTGATAGATCTTTCTAAGAAGCCTGAATTTTCTAGTTTTGTTTGTCAAGAAATTGAAAAGGGTATAAAGACATTAACAAAGTTTACCAGCTAGGAGTTTGCTGACGTAGGGAGACCTTCTCCTCCTCTGATTGACAAGGAACAAGGGGAGGGCCTGCCATTGATCAACTGAGGATCTAAGAACACAACTACAACAGAAATGTCATCGTGGAAATGCCTTCGCACACCTCTATCTATCTTTTTCAGGTCGGAATATCTCATCTCTCTTTTTTTAGCTGCTTCTCGAAGTGCAGCCTTGATAAGTCTCCTTGCTATTCCCTGCAGTTTTTCACCAAGTGGAACCATAAATTTTAGAAAATTTTCATAAGGAATATGAAAGTGGTGGTCATCAAATCAATGTCATGGATCAACAAGATGGTGGATTATGAGAAGAAATATTCTTACATTTCGAGGATAGCTGTTGACGATGTCAACAGCCTTCTGGTTGCTAAGGTGCTCCCACAGACCATCAGAAGCAAATATGAGATATTGATCATCTGGGCGGAGTCTGTGGACCAGTATTGACGGTTCTGCACTGAGGATTGGTTTGTAAAATGGCTCAGGCAGTTGAAATTTAGGTGGCAGAGGAGGTCTGTTGAACTTTGCCTTTTTTAAATATGCATCACCTATGGATCTTGAAATCTGCAGGGGGCAAGTTTTTGAAGGTTCAGAACTGTAGAGGATTCCTAGATTGCTTCACTTAACAATCAACAGCTACCCTCTCAAACTTCAAGAGAATTTCCAGGAAAATTACCTGTATGATACCTTTAACACGCCACACATTGTGCTTTAGGATCACAATCTGAGGATCTTCTGGATGAACCATCCGTAGTTCATCTCTCACTGATTCTATGCTTGCATTGTGTTCTGTGGACAATTGAATGGCAATGACTTCTCTAGTGGCTCTCTCGGTTCTCCCAAGCACTGCTCGAGAATCGCCTGCGTTGGCAATATAAAGCTGTCCATTGCATATGATCCCTACCAAACAACATGATCCAGCAGATGCAATCTTGGGTTCATTAAGCCACTGTTTCTGGACAAGAGAGAGAAACTCCTCTTCTGTTGCTGCAAAAGCCTTCCTGATAGCGTTTTCTGATATGTTTTGGTGCAAAGATACATATCCTGCGCTTTGAAAAACCACAAAGAAACATCAAAAGCAGCTCGTGGGGACTTAATATTCCTGCAAATTTTGAGACCCAGAAAAAAAAAAAAAAAATCAGACTGTACAATGTTTGCAATGAAGATGAAAACCAACTTTTGAGATTGCTGAAGAGATTGTCGTTGACAAACCGTGAAGCTTCGGTTCCGCCATGGCCGTCATAAACTCCGACAAAGGTCCCCTGCGGACCTGGGTTGGTCATACTCAAAGCCCCAGATTCAAGCTGGCTTTGATCTTCCACCACATTATTAGCTTGGATTACTGCCATGGAGAATTGCCCATAAACATGATGCCCCAGATCCTTAGACCACAACAACCCATCAACTCGTCCGTTTGAATCACCATCATCGTGAGGCTTCCAGCATGGTTTAACCATTTTTTTTTCTAAAAGGCCAGTCAATGGACACAAAATTACTGGAGTTTCTGTTTCATATGTATCATCCAAATGAGCCAGCAATCAAAAAATTCATCATCCCAGATCAAGAACACGACCTAGACCCACTCTCAGCTCCAGGTTTTGTTTATACTCAATACTTTCAACCCCTATTCCTGAAACTACATCCACATCCCCCCCAATATATCCAGACACCATTAATATGAACAAAAAATTCAGATAAAGACCGGACAGGTATGGGCTAAAATAACTGCAAAATGTCCCTTGAGACAAGAAAGCAACAGTCTTAATACAAGTTCAGAGAATATGGAGGTGGTGCTGGTCCTGTGTACCTTGAATCTGGGATTTATGGGTTTGGCCCTTGCTTCTGTGTCATCTTCCAGGAACAGACTGAGCTGTAAAAGCACATAACTGTTAAGAAAGTGGCAGCGTTTGGTCTGAGATCAGAGTGATCAAAAGGGGAGAGTCAGCCGATTGAATCACTGAGGGTTTTTGGAAGCTTGCTTTTCCACAGAGGATCCACCGGGTTAGTTTCTCTTTCTCTCTGTTTCTCTTTTGTTTTCTTTTCTCTTTTTTCTTTCTATCTTATGCGATCTAGCATGGGGATAATAAAAACACACTAAACAAACTACAAATCTGACATTGTTGTCCCTCCCCAATCCCCAGTCTCCCTCCCTTCTCTGTTTTCTCTCTGCCTTTTACTCTTTTTCTGTATTTTTATAGACAAGTGGTGGGCTTTTTTTATGGGTTTGGGGCCTTCCGCCACTTCATGTCTGCACTGCAATTATAAAAAAGCTCCAACTGAAATTTATGAGCAAAACCCACCATTTCTAATCACCTTACCATCAGCCACAACCCACCATTTCAGGCAATTTTTCCTAATCTAAATCAGAAAAGCACCCCCTCCTCCTTTTTCTTACTGTAAAAACTACCTCCACATTTCTGATCTGCATTTGGAATTTCATTCCTTGTAAATCCAGCAATCTACTTTGCCTTGCCTTGTAGTAATTTCTATTCATTTTTTTAGGTAGACTTTTTGAAGTGGGATTCAGCATTTGTGTCTTTCTCCTTTGGCATGGTAGAGAGATTAGACATTAATGAGCTGAGCTAAGCCTCAATTAGCAAAATAAAGGAATTGTTTAAGTGAGCCTTTTGCCTCAATTAATAAAAGATTGAATAAAACTGCAAAGAAAAAAAAATTCTGAAATTCTAAAAACTGTATCTCCATTACAAAGCAACAATAAAGTGGTTGTGAAATTAAATCTGAAATGGAATTGCATAGCTGTCAGCATGGCCAAGCAATTATGAAAGAGAGAGAAATAAGTTAAAAGGGAAAAGGATAAGAGTGGGGAATTATATTCTGTCAATTACAAAGCTCATAATTTGTCAATCAAAACTCATACTACAGATTCCAGTGTCGTTATCATACTCTACTTATAAATTTGGTTATTATCAAATAATTAACCTTTATACTTAACCCTATTATTATACAAATGTTATTACATTATTGTTTTACTAACATATTTAGATAGATAGATACATGGATATGTTTATCATATGCTCGTCGTCAATATAATTCATTTCTTTCCGATAGCGAGTCCTAACATAGAACTTTTCCTGTAATCTAAGGTTGAAGTTGGGGAGTTATAAAAGATTAAATTTAAACATTTTCCCATACATCTGAGACCCATTGTTCTTATTTTTTTAAAATTTTCATATCAATGGACTGAAAAAACTAAATATAAAACAGCAATTAGTTGCAACTTCTAGGAAAATCTTGATTTCTTTTCAATCAAAAGTCATGGGTGGCAACCAATAAGAAGAATTTTTTTGATGGTATAGGATAGGATGAGTTCACTGTTATTTATTATAGGGTTTCTTCAAATCCTACTTTGTAAGTTGTTAACCGACATAAACGAGTCTCTCTCTCACTCTAATTTTTTCCTTTATTTTATTTTTTGAGTCTAATTTTCGCCTATTATTATTATTTTTTTAATTATTTCTTCACTATAAGTAAATATAGAAATTGACAGATGAGTTGACATAATTTTTTTTTTTTTAAAAAAAAAAGGGGAAAAGATAAATGTTGGGGATGAAAGTTTTTTTATTTTTATTTTTATTCCTCCTTTATAAGGAAGTTGGCATAAAATTAAAACTTTTCTTTTTTCAGGTGATGGATTAATTATTCCTTAAATTTTTATGTCTTGTAAATATTATACCAAATCGATAATGCAGAATTTTCTGATCAATCAACAAACAAAATCTCATCAAACCCAATTGTGAAATTTGTCTTAAGATTTGGAAAAGTATTGCCATAGCTGTTTCAACAAAAAGGATGGGAAATTATTGGCTCTAAGGAAAAATCTTTTTTACCCTCTCTTTAAAGGATAGAAATAACGAATTTAAATGCATTTTCATTTATTTGGAAAGTATTTTTATTTGAATATTTTATTAACAAAAAGTCTAATTTTCTTTTGGAAGTGATGTGAACACTGCACCAACCAAAATGAGTGGTACATGCACAAGACCCTGTTTCTGAGATCAGCTTATAGATGTTCCCTTGCATTATGTCTGGATCTGATTGATCATATTGTCCTGTTAGACCCCCCCTCCCCTCCTTTTCCTTTTCTAAATATGTAAATATTTAGCCTTTTGTACACGTCTTTCGTCGAGAAAATATGATCATACTTCCTTTTCTCACATTATAATAATATATTTTTTTAATTGGTAAACCTCACGTCGTTTTTAAATGAATGCTAACGTGACAGATAATAAATAAAAGAAGTATTCATACTCTTATAGTACTTAATATACTTTCATGAAAAGAGTTGTCATTCAAGATTGAACATTTTATTTAAATAATAATAAATAATCTAGATTTCATTATTGAAGGGAAGTCTAAAGAGTTGCTCGAGTTTAAGAAAATTTAGAGTTAGATTTAGGTTTCTGATTTTTATGTTTTTAAATAATATTAAAGTCAGTCTATATAATTAATTATATTTTTAAAAAATCCTATTAGTTATCCTTCAAATCAAAATACTACTATTATTAAACTAATTTAGATAAAAAATTAACTTCAAAGTTCAAACTAATAATAAAATCTAATTTTTAGATTTATTGAAAATGTAAGGATTAAACATAAAAAATTGAAAAAGAATAATACATTAACATTTATATAACAATCTCGATTTAAATTAATATAAATTAGTTAAAATAGGATGGTGTTGAGGTCTCATGTCTAAAAGGAGGCTTGGTTTTTGAAGGCAATATGGGATGTTTCACCTTCTCTTTTAAAGCATTTAAAAAAAATTAAAAATTAAAAGAAAAAAAAAAACAATTATGAGTTTGAATTTGACTACAAAGCTCTGATCTACAGTTGTTTGGTGGATGTCTTGGTTTGAGCTCACAAGCACTCGTGTTGGTGCCCTCTTTTCTTGAAATCGAAAGCACGTGAATTAAATTAGATATTTAAAAGTATAAAGAACATTTAAAAAAATTTAAAATCAAACAAAGTAATATATCCGTTTTGTTAGTTTTAATTTGGGTTGGGTCTGATGGGCTTTTCTATCAGGCCCATCTCCAAATCCACCACCATGACAAGAAGATAGCATACTATTTAGGTTTCAATTTGGACATGGTCATTAGATAAACTCCTCCCTTTCTCTAATGATTATAAAACTAAGAGCACTACCTACAATCCAAGAACACTAAATAAATTCTCCTAATAAAGATGGATAAATAATAATAATAATAATAATAGGGGAGAAGGAAATTATAATTTAATTAGCCAGAAGAAAGGGCCAAATCCAACCTGTTATTCACTCCCTTTTTCCATAAGCTGATAGTCATTGCCTTTTTATCTGTGATACGCATCAAAACAAGCAGAGAAGAGTCAAGGGAAGCGTGGCCCATCCATGGCTCTTCCTTTTGTACCAACCAACCTAACACTCTTTCGTCAAAGCCGGTGGAATTCCACAAGATCCAAATCATATTTCTACTCTCTCTCTCTCTCTCTCTCTCTCTCTGCAACCTCTTCTTCCAAATTTCCTAGCTTAGTGTTATGGGCAAAAGTTTCATTTTGATGAGGGAATTGTTACGTTCACGTGGTTCGACAGATCATTGCTCTTCCCATGTGTCCAAAGTTTGAAATTTTGGAGATCTATTAATCGTTTTAAAGTTTAGTTGACACAAAAATGAAAATTAAAAGGCTAAACTTATAATCTGATATATATATATATATATATATATATTCATTTTCATATATGTCGTCTACAAGTCTGTAGGTGAGCTTAGCTGTACCGCAACTAATCTACAAAACAACTTTTGACCTTAGGTAGGATTTTACCGTCTCAAGAAGGAGGTGAATACTAAGGAGCTTGAGCTTTTTCTTTCGGATCTTTTCTCACTTGGCTCTAAGGATCAATAGGCTACATATTTCTCTAATATGTTCGATTCTAATCTAATTTGATTGCTACACAAGTGGTAGGGTGTGAAATATAGTTTACTACCTTGAAATGTTGACCCCTGATGTCCCTCTTTTTCCTTTGATTGAATTTTACACCTCTCGAATCCAAAAATGCATATGAATATCTATTCGTATCTGTTTGTATGTGTCTAGGTAGTTCAATTTATATAGATTTTGTGACAAAAAGAAATGAAATTGAACACATATAAGCTGAATGGTGAAACAGAGTATCAAGAGAAAAGTAACGAGTCAGAAGCAATGAAGTATACTAAGTAAAGGATTTAGTGAACAAGCTACTATTTAATATGAAATATTATTGTCGGCTATACTAAGCTAAATCACTACATTTATTTTATTAAGCTTCAAGGCAGTTGTACGAAAGAATTTAATATTAGCAATTTTCCTTTCATACCTGCAAGATGCAGCTTGAGGGAAGTTGAGTGGTTTCAACTGAAGGCATCGTGATTGAGATATCTGAAGCAAGGAACGCAACAGCCCTGTTATGATCTCAAACAGTTAGATGAACTTACCGAAAATGGTAGAAAGAAAATCACAAACTCACGATTCTTACTTTTGAAAGTGAAGTGTCACCCACCTCCGTTGAAAGAAATACTAAAGTGCATTCCAAAATCACCTTACAATTATACGGAGCATAAAGTAATGCTTTTGTGGGGATTATCAAATATTATATACGATAAGCATCGATCTGGGTCCATTTTCGGCATCCTTTGGGAATCCGAAATTAACAAAGCCTACAAGCTGCAGTGTTGTCTAGCTCTCAACTAACGACATATAACCATCTTCATCAGGCTACAAATCTATTAAGTAACCATTCAACTTGCTGCCTACCTTTCTCTCATGTCAGAAATGTAATCTGGAACTCTTGAATCATATACTATTATGAACTAAATAATCCTTATTACCCACCAGCAGAGCTAAATATCAAACTCCTTTTTCATTCGTAGTCGCATTCATGAATATATTTACCCCTTCCGGACGAATTCTAGCAGCCTTCAACATTATGCTTCTGTGAACCTACTGTGCCTACACAGATAGCTTGGCCTATAAATAGAGAGGGCAAGTTAATTGCCAGCAGAAAGAACAGCTTTGGTCAATGGAGAACCATTTTTCTGCAGCTAGTTTGCGCGGTTCTCAATTGGCTTGTTGAGATGAAATCAGATATAAGTCCACAACGTTTCAAGGAATGACTAATGCTATGGACTCTCCTGTCATGCAACAAGCTAGTTTATCTTCGAGGAGCGTGATCCAAGCAGAGGAATGGTACACCAATGTGCTTCATAGGTCGTCTTGTTATATGTTCCATGCTTCCTTGGATGATCACCCATGCGCTAACCACTGCCACAGTCGTCATCTATCTCATGTTGCTGAATGAGTCCTTCTTCTTTCATCAACCCAACCAATCCTTCCAACGTTCCATAAATCTCTGGAGTCCTGTCATTTGAAGTGTCTCTAGCTACAAAACTCTGCAGCCCTTCCCTTGTTTCTATCCAGCTACTACCCGGGATCTTCTTCAATCCAACTTCCTTCATCAAATCCCTAACATTGTCAGCTTCTTTCCACCTTCCAAATTGTGAATATAAATTAGCCATGATGATGTAGTTACCAGTATTTTCAGGCTCGATATCAAAGAGACGATCGAAAACATACTTTCCAAGTTCAACATCACCAGCAACAGAAGCCCCATTGAGCAAAGCACCCCAAACTTTTGCAGTAGGTTCAATTGGCATTTTAGAAATAAATTCAACTGCATCAGAGAGCTTTCCTGCTCGACTAAGGACTCCAACCATGCAAGCATAATGCTCGACTAGTGGTTGAATCCCAAACTCTGGTAACAAGACATTAAATATCTTCCAGGCTTCATCCAACTCTCCTGAATGGGCACAGGCAACTAATACTGATGTAAAGGTTACCGGGTCAGGTCGAATGCCATTTGTCAGCATCTCATAAAAAAGACTTAGAGTCGCATTAGCATCTCCGTGCGCAGCATACGCTGAAATTATTGCAGTCCAAATGATTAGACTCCTACGTTTTAATTGGTCAAAAACTTGGCGTGCCCCCTGGAGGTAACCAGACTTAGCATAAGAATCAATGATGGCAGTAGCAACATAAATATTCCCATCGTAGGCGTTTCTAACAGCATAAGCATGAATTTCTTTCCCACCTTTCAGGGTTGAAAAGTGTGAGAAAATGGGAAGAACGCTCGCAAGTGTCACAGTATTTGGTCTGCAACCATGCAATTGCATTGCTCGAAATATATCTACAACTCCATCTTGTTGGTTGTTCTGAACCAGACCAGAAATCACAGCATTCCATGTGCTCAATGCTGGCCTTTCCAGTTCTCGAAAAAGATCCATTGCTTGGTTAACAAAACCATGGACCATGTAGCCTGATATCATTGAGCCATAGGTGACCTCATCTTTCTCAGGCATTCCTTCGAACAACTCCCGTGCATAATCCAAGCTACCACACTTTGCATATAATCCAATAACAGCGTTGAATAGTGAAACATCCATTTCAATCCCGCTTTCATTGACGAATTTATGAACTTCCATCCCAAAAATTAGATCATTTGAATGAGCACAAGCTTGCAAAACACTGACTGCGGTTAATGCATTAGGCTTCGGCTCTCCTGAACCCAACATCGCTTTAAATAGTTCCTTGCAGTCTTCATATAACCCACCCTGCGAGTACCCAGCCACCATCGCATTCCAAGACACTATATCTCTCTCAGGCGTTCTATCAAACATAATTCTCGCTAAAGCCAGCTCATCACACCTCGAGTAAAAAGTAATTAAAGCATTGACAACAAAAATATCAGATTCTAGCCCTCGTCGAAGAACGAAACAATGAACTTCCTTAGCCAAAATCGAATTCGTAAACAAAGACGCCAACGCTTTCAAAACACAAGTAACCGTAAATTTATCAGGCTTCACATCCGTCGAATTTAAATTAACCAAAGACGAAAACAGCTTCAGCATATCAGCGTGCATATTGTGAAGAGTGTAGCTGATAAACAAAGCATTCCAAGAGAAAATGTTTTTGTGAGAAATGCTATCAAACACATTATACGCATCTCTAAGGCTGCCGGATTTTGAGTATAAGGCAATGAGTTTCGATCCGAGGAAGTTATCCGGAGCGACTGATGATAAAACAAGACGAGCGTGAAGCTGCTTACCGAGGCGGAAGAATCGTTGATCGGTGCAGTGCTGGATAAGGCGGCCATAAGCGCCGTAGTTCATCCCGTCGCTGCGGCGGATCAATTGTAGAGCGCCGTCAATATCGAAAAGATGAAGATACCCAAAGCCGCTGGCGGGAACTGAGGCTTAAAGGTTTTTGGGCTTCGCATTCCTCGTTCATTTGTTCTCTTGGCCCGTTTAGGTGGATTTTACTTTTTTGCCCATCGTTATTTTATCTAATTAGAATAAAAATAAAAAAGTTAAATAATAAAAGTAATTAAATATTCACTCTGTTCGTCTAAGTTATTATAATCCAAATTAAAATAATAATAATAATAATAAATCTATTGTTGTTTGTGTTAGATATTGTCCCGGGTGAGCATATGACTTTGCTTCGTGTTTCAGTATTAATGGAGAGAGTATTATTTGATTATAAAATCATGATTATTCCCTCCCTAAATTAGCGGACACTTTCATCATCCAACTGTTTTTTGTTTTTTTGTTTTTTTTTTTTTTTGGGTTAATTTTCAGTTTCTCTTGTTTTTACTACCAAACAAGAGCGCGAAATAAAACAGAATTCTGAAAAAGAATCCCCAAGCCATACTGATCCAAATACAGTTCCATTTGCTCAAATCCGTAATCCCCTGTTGCCTCAGTACGTCGGAGCCGGTAGTAACGCAGGTGGATCCGGTGATGTTGAACCCCAACGTCTTCCCCATGCTCTTCAGCAGCTCCACCTTCGCCGCCGCTGGCACCGTCGCGAGTGGCGTATTGTCGAACATCTGAACACCGCGGACGAAGCACTCTGCTGTCGCCTCAAACTCGTTTTGCAACACTGCTTCGTACGGATACTTCACCAGCGACATGTAGTGAAACCAGATCCAGTACGGCGGCATCCGGTCCCGGCTGAGGAAGAAGCCACTGAAGAGAAGAAAATACGCTAAAATGGCGACAACGACGGTGTAGCCTAACATTACATGAGAAACGACGCCGGAGAGAAATGTAACAAACGAACTCCCGGCCCAGAAGGCGGCGAGTACGGCGGCGAAGAAGAAAAGAAAGCCAGAGAAGCCGCCGGCGAGACCAACGGCGAAGTACGTCGTTCCACTAAAGGCCAAAGAGAGGATAATCAACGATGGAATGGAGATTAACGAATGTGCGAGAACGTACGAAGATCGACGGTAAGCGTTGTAGGCTGTTTCTCTCATAAAAATGTATCGTTCTTGAAGGAAAACAGGGATTGCCTCTGCACAGGTGTAGAAGGTTGTGGACATGGCGAAGGCGAAGAACCCTAACCGTTCTTTAACACCTTTAGGGGAATTATCCAGATGCCAAAACATGGTGGCTAAAATTACCCCGGTGATCAGAACCGCACCCAATCTAATTCCAAATAGCTCTGGCATTCTCCTCGAATTCGTAATCGATCGTTTTGCTAGCACTAAAATCTCAGTCCACAAAGGATTTGAAAATTTCGAGAACGAAGAAGAACGATTCGAATCAATTGGGGCGCCCGAGACTAATTTCCCTCTCGAAATGCTTGCGCTAATGGCGTCTTTGAGACAGAGATGAAATCGATGAGAAGAATTGCGACGAACAATTCTGTGACCTTTTAAGTGATTCTTGTTCTTCCACTGCCATGATTTGTTGTGTTCCACCATGGATCTGGTTCCACCAGCAGTTTCTTCCAGATCTCGAACCAAATCCAAGGCGAATTCCGTCCGATTTTCGTTCTCTGGAATCGGATGCCCAAAATCAGCCAAAAAATCCGACAACTCTGCCGGAGAGCCGCTGTAAACGGTTTGCCCACGGGAAAGGAAGATCAATCGATCAAGCAACGAGAGGATTCGATAGCTCGGTTGATGAATCGACGTTATCACAATGCTTCCGCTCTGTGCGATTCTCTGCAAGACTTTGACAACCATGAAAGCGCTGGTGGAATCGAGGCCCGAGGTAGGTTCATCCAGGAACAAAAGTATCGGATCGTGGATAATGTCGATTCCGATAGAGACACGACGTCGTTCTCCACCAGAGACGCCGCGGTGACCTTCACCGCCGATGACGGTGTTCGCGGCGGTTGTTAGACCTAATTGGTCGATTAAGGCTTGAACTCTCGCTTTCTTCTTGGATTTTGAGAGTGAGCGAGGTAGCCGGAACTCCGCCGCGAACATGAGAGTCTCTTCCACTGTTAGCATCGGAAACAGAAGATCGTCTTGCATAACATAGGCGGAGATTACTTTCAGCAGCGCAGGTTCCAAAACTTCGTCGTTTAATGTCACCGTCCCTTTCAATTTCTCTACTCAAAATAAGAACATATTTGTAAATTAAAATTAAAATTAAAATATAAGGATTTTTTTTTTCTTTTTTTTTTTTTTTAAATCTGACCTTTTGTAATCCGATCAGCGAGAGCGTCAATGAGCGTAGATTTCCCAGACCCACTAGCTCCAAGCACCGCCATAATTTCCCCTTCCCTCGCCTCGCCGGAGATATCATTAAGCAACAGCTTCACCCTTCCACCATTCTCTTCCGCCGTCAAATTCTCCGGCAACGACGAACCTCTCCGCCGAACTTTCACGCTGTAACTCAGATTCTGAAACGAAAGCTTGAAAGGATACAACACCGGGTGCGGCGCCAGATAACTGCACCCATAACTAACGTCGACGGTACGGTGATCTGGCGACTGTGCGTCTTCCACTCGCTTCAGGAGCTCGCCGAGAGTGGGTCGCCGGGCGAACTCTCTGAGCTCCGATTCGTTGGTGTAACTCCAACTCCTTGGGAAACTGTCGCCGCCTGTAGCAGCCATTTAGACGACGGCGGCGGCGGCGGCGTTTTAGTTAGAGAAGGGAAGAGAATTTGGTAAGGAAAGACATCAAAATTGAGGAATTTATGGGGGAGAGAAATTGTGGTGGTTGAATTGGAGTATCAAATCTCCAACGCCCGGAGAAAAGAATGAGAGAGGGGAGTTGCGGCAAGGTTTCCATTTTCTTACCAATGTCATTCATAAACCAACCCAACTTCCTCCTTACATGTTTACATCTTCACGAAACCTTCGATATTTTTTAAACTTTTGGTTTAAATATTATTATGATTCTATTTTTATTTTTTTAATTAAAAACCTGTAATGAGTTATTTAAAAATTTGTGAGTTTTTTTTTTTTTTTTTTCGAGACCAAGTATAAAATTAAATAATATTTTTATTAATATATAATTTATTTTATCGGTATAAAAATTATTTTATCAAATTCTTATCCTTGTTGCAAAAAACCATTTGAATTTCTTTTGTTATAAGTTCTTAAAAACTTTTTTTTTTTAGATTTGGTTTTAAAATTTGAAAATGTGTTATAATGGTAAGTAAATAAAAATAAATTTAAATAACAAAAGACGAACCTTAACATTTGCTATTCAAATAAGTTAAATATGAACGCTATGACTCAATGAAAGCTTTGAACATGTTTATAATATATTGTCAAATACTTAAGACGATTTTTTTAATCACGTAAAAAGAATTATTCTTACACGTACTAAGTATGATATTTTTTCATTAAGATGTATTCTGCACGCATTTATTTGTTAAATATTTTGGAAAATCGTACTCGGATAAGAAGTAATTGGTAAAGTTTAATTTATTAACATTAGGTGTGTAAGGTAATCCAACCGCCATTTTCGTCTCCTTCTTATTATTAAAATGAAATTAAGTTAAGACAAAGGTTTCACTCCCATTCTTTTTACTTTGATTCATAACAAAAACATTTCGTTTTTTATTTTTTTCATAAATTATTAGAATAATGCTATTTTTATTTTTATTTTTACTTCCTTCAAGTAATAGAGATTTAAATTAAAATATTATTATAATATTCCTATTTTTAATAAATCTCTTCGTTTATGGTTAAATTTTATATTATTATTATTTAACCAGTTTAATAATAAAATTTAACTTCTTATTCAAACTATGTCCACGTGGCACTGTGTTGGGCCGTTTCTAACCAAATCCGTTAACATGAAAATGGGCCGAGTTCGAAACACTTCCAGTCTTATTTATTTATTTATTTATTTTTATTATTATTTCAACTAGATTTTTGCTTAATCTTTACTATTGCAATTCACGAGATATTTTTTAATTAAACAATAATCTATTTGACTGTCCACTTCTTTTTTAATTTTAAAATTGTGCCATTTTTAATTTGGTATAATTTAGACATTACATTTTTCTATAATAAAAATGATAATATATATATATATATTAAATAATCTTTCTTTTTCTCCTTCCACGATACATCTCTAGTTATCCAGTCTTAACAGTGTTGTGGAACGATGAGAAATATTGAACAAAACGTTATCATTCCTTAGACGAAGCTTTCGACAAGCAAGTGAAATGGAAACGGGTCGGTGCTAATGTTAGTGAAGGAGCTCAAATAGGAGAAAAAACAAATATCGGGACAAGATAAGAGATTTTTTTAAAAAAATAACATATAAACATTTTTTTAAATCAATATAATAGAACCAAATTAAATGATTTCGAGAGTAAATTTGAAATTTTTTGAAATTTCGTGTCAAAATCGACATTTACCTAAACTTTAAAGATAAAAATGTATATTTTTCGGATAATATTTTGTAGATTGTAACGAGAAGATTAAACTATAACTACAAAATTTAGTTAGAGCGAAAAAAAATTAGTTGCATCATCAACTAATATTTAAAATGGAAAAACAATTTTAAAATATATGGGGGCAAAATTGGTTATTTGTGGTAATTTAGTTTATATAACTTCTATATTATATTTATTGTAATTTAAAATGTTAATAATAATGTCAATATTAGACCGTTGATCTTACTGACAAAAAAATGAATAAATAAATCAATAAAACTGTACAATTAAAAGAAGAAAAGCGCCTCGGATCCATTTTCAGCTTCTGTTTGGCGTACGAGAATTTCCCCAAATTTTCTTTATAAAAACAAACGAATCAATAATTGATCTCTCAGATCATCCCTCGAAATCAATCTTCTGCTAATGCTCCCGGCCCTCCTTGCCCTTCTCCGCCATTAACGATCATCGAAAAGAGCTTCAGAGAAAATGAGCGCGGTCTGTACAACGAACTACTGCATTAGCACCGTGGACAGTGGCCGTCCGCCGCGCGCAGCCTATATCAACCTCTCGAATTGGACGGATTCGGATAACGAGACCGATAAATCGGCGATTCCGAGAACGCGCCGCCGCGTTCCGGTTGTGGATGGAGTATCGTGCAGGCAAATGTATTTGAGGAGCTATAAATTTTCGACGAAGGAATCGGTGCGGGAGAAAACGAGGAGGTGTTTGTGGAAAGTAAAGGAGAAATTAGGTCAGAGAAAGAGGAGAAAATCTGGCGATAAGAGGAATCAGAATCAGAATCGGAATCGCAATCGGAAGAGGAAGTGTTTCATTTGGAGGAAGATGAAGAAATTTTCTTGCAGTTTCGTTCTGTTCCGGATTTTTCGAAGGATTTTGACGTGTTCTGCAAGTGTTGATGTTGTGGAGCAGAGAAGTGGAAGTAATGGTAATTGATTCCGAGTCTGGAAGTTTGATCTGTTCTTTGTTCTTCTTGTTCTATAATTGATGCTTTTTGTTTGTGTTTAATCATCTTCATTACTTCATAGCTCATTCTGATCTCTCTCCCATCCCTCTCTATTGTCCTCTGAGTTTTTCGCAACTTTCAATTCACGAACCCTAGAAAAAGATGAAATCAACAACATATCAGAAACAAAACTGAAAGCCTAAAATAATATTAGCGAAAGAAAAAAAAAAAAAGTTAAAAGCAAAAAATGCAGAATATCAGTAGCTGTGATTGCAGCTTAGGATTCTTTTGGACGATAACTTGAGAAGAACATTTCCTCCCCTTTCCTGATACTGGTCTTCATACTTGATGGAAATTTTCAACATTCTATAATTTTTTACCTAATTTGTTTTGGCTTTACCGAAAAAGATTAAAGAAGAAAATAAATTATATTCTGTTTGCTTGGTTTAATAATTCAACTCAATTATTCATATGCATTTGAAATTCAAAAAAAAAAAAAAAAAGACTGCGAAGTGATGAACTCTTGAGTGGATAAACTTTGTGTTACTGAGATTCCAAATCTGGTAAAACAATAAAATTAGTCTCCTTTTGTTCTAAATTTATTGACTAACGGGATAATTATCACCATGATAATTATCTTTACACTTTTATCTAAACTAAAAATAATAAAAGAAAATGCATCTTTGCTCGAAACAGAAGCACGATCACATCTGCAAAATTATGAATTTATAAAAATAATTAATAAATGAAAAAATAAATAGGATGATAAATTAAAATATTTACAAATAATTTATATGCGATTAAATTGGATAACTTACCTAATGCCATTGATGATTATAATTTGAACTTTGTTCTCTGTTGAATATGTTCCATTGTTCAAGTTCCTTTTCGTTCCCTTCAGGAAACAGCATTTCATTGTTTGAATATTGGACATAGGATTCCATTATTTGAGCCGGTGAACTAAAACCAAAATTAAAAAAAAATATATAATTGTTTATGAACATGTTAAAATAAAATTAAAAAAAAAAANTTGATGGTCGTTACTTGAATTTTTTTCTCTGTCTGGAAATTCTGTATTTAATGTTGCCAGTTGCTTGTTAAACTCATTTGGGATTGTATCATCATTTGAATATTGATAGTGTAGTTCCATTGTTGGTACAGGTTGACTATTGAAAATTAGGAAGAAAAAAACACAATATTTAGAAAGAAAAAAAAAAAAAAAACTTATGCCTTAAATAAAATTAAAAAAACTCACAAAATTAAAATATCCCTTACTTTGAATAATCAATACTTGAATTTTTTTCTAGGACTGGAAAATCTGTGTTTAATTCTTCCAACTGATTCTCAAGTAGGCTGGCGAAAGTTATATCATCACTTGACAATTGATCAGGTTGACTATTGAAAATTAGGGAGAAAAAAAAATATTTAGAAAAAAAAAAAACTTATACCTTACCAAAAAAGAAAACTCACAAAATTAAAATATTGCGTACCTTGAATGGTCAATACTTGAATTTATTTCTAGGTCGGGAAATTCTAAGTTTAACTCGCCTTGTTGCTTCTCAAACCCATTTTCGAATATTGTATTTTCAAAAGATTGATTATATAATTTCATCATTTGTTCGAATGGACTGTTGAAAATTAAGAAGAATGAAAAAAAAAATATTATTTAAAAATTATTATACCTGTAAAATTAAATTATTTTTTTGTTATCAATGAAAATTAAAATGTTACCTACCATTCAAAGTCCTTGCTTGAATCTTTTTCTATGTCGTAATGTTCGGCATTTAATTCTTCCCGTTGGTTCTCAAAATTATTTGCTAACATTATATCATCATAATGTTCCGCATCTAATTCTTCTAGTTGATTCTCAATCTCAGTTGCGAACATTATATCATCAGAATGTTCCGCATTTAATTCTTCTAATTGGTTCTCAGGCTCATTTGCGAACATTATATCATCAGAATGTTCCGCATCTAATTCTTCTAATTGGTTCTCAAGCTCATTTGCGAACATTATATTATCAGAATGTTCTGGATTTAATTCTTCTAGTTGCTCTTCAAGCTCATTTGCAAATATTATATCATCTTGTGATTCTATCATTTGTGCTGGACTGTAAAAATGAAAAAAATAATAATTATTATGAACAATGTTAAAATATATATAATTTTGATCGATAAGAAATGATATGTACCATTTATTGACCCCATCCATGTAGAGGGCATCTGTTTGTGTTGTTGTAGGGCCATTAAAAACAAAGGGTGCTTGTATGGTTGACGAGACTGTATTTCTTACCTTTTTCAATATTCTTTTTCGAATCAGACAAACTACATACGAATCATGTACAAACCCATTGGTTAGGACGGTAGGATCAAGTGTGTATTCATGCATTATCCAGGAACAATCGTCATCGTTAGCATTCACTCCTCCAGAAGTCTCATAATGGAAACGTTTAATAGTACCAATGGGAGCATTGTTAGCGGAAGAAAATACTTTATGACCTTTGCTCTCCCCACTCCAAGTGCCACCATTAATACCGACCTTCCTGATGATACGAGATTTCTTCTTTTTTAGGGTCGTGAAAAAGTAGATGTCTTTATCCTCCATTCCTCCGCATTGTTGCCATATCATAGCAGGTTCATGGGAGTAAATATCGATCACAGGCAACGAAATTGACGGAACAATGTCTCCAACAATCTTGTGAAACAAATAATAGATCAATAGTTCTTCATCTGTGGGAGCGAAGTCGTAGCCGAACGGAAACATGCTTGAATCCATTGCAATGAAAGGAATCAACTTGAATAATGAAAATGAATAAAGGAAGGGAATGAAATTAATTTATAGGTTTTGAACGGTATCAATGATGGTTTTGGGCTCTTCCTAGAATGCTGAATTGCACAGATCTAAATAATGAAGAATGAATAAATGAAGGTAATGAAATTAATTTATAGATTTTTTAAAATAGGGGAGAAAAAAATTTATTGGACGGTTCAAATTATTTTGATTTAAAAAATTAACTACCTTTTCAAATATACATAAATTAGATTTTTTTTTTAACAAATAGATAATAAATATATTATAATTTAGAATATGTTATGTTTTAAAATTATATATATAATTTATGAACATTTAATATAAATCATAATTAATAATTAATGTTATTATAGGTATAAAATGTATTAATAGTTATAGGTTCATTTATTCTAAAGTGTTTTAAAAATGGTATGAAATTTTAAGATAATATATTATAATTTAGAATATATTTTAAAATTAGATATATATAATTTATAAACATAATATAAAGTATTAATAGTTATATGATATATAATTTATCAACCTTTAGTGTAAATCATAATTAATGTTATTATATGTATAAAATATATTAATAGTTATATGTTAGTTTATTATATCATAATTAATGTTATTATAAGTATAAAATGTATCAATAGTTATATGATATATAATTTATGAACCTTTAGTATAAATCTTAATTAATGTTATTATATGTATAAAATGTATTAATAGTTATATATTAGTTTATTATAATGTTACAACAAATAGATAATAAATATATTATAATTTAAAATAGGTTTTAAAATTATATATATATATAATTTATAAACATTTAGTATAAATTATAATTAATGTTATTATATGTATAAAATGTATCCGTTCATTTATTCCAAATGTTTTAAAAATGATATGAAATATTAAGTTATTTTTAAAATATATATAGAAGAAACTAAACAAAAAAAATTAAAAATAATAAAATAATAAAATAATATAAAAAAAATTAAAAATGTTTTTTTAAAAAAATTAAGTATGCAAACCCATTAATACAAACACTATATTTTATATTTTTATTTGGCGGGTCAACTCGAAGATTTTGTCCATGAACTCGAAACCAAATTGATTCCGTTCGGGTTCAGAAAAATGAACCCAACCCTACTCGAAATGCTAATTTAACCCAATCCAACCCTTATAGTTCGGGTCAGGTTGATCCGAGTTATCGGGTTGATCCGAGTTATCGGGTTGTCGGGTTGAATGTACACCCGTGTAATTGTTTATTTTAAAAAAATAATAATTAAAACAAATGACATGTATTCGAGTTCCACAAGGTTGTTGATGTTGTCTGGTTCTACCAATCTTGAAGGCGGGGAAAAATCAATTATCAGACAGGAAACTTTTCTTAATCTCCAAAACACCCTTACTCCTCCGATCATCAACACTGCAAATGCCTCTAATTCCTCGGATCTGATCGCTAATTTCGTTTCCAAGGAGGCCATTTTGGTATTTCCATCTCACCCATTTGCCTATTTAATGCGTATGGTTATGAGATTTCTGCTTCTGGATTTTTTTTTATTTTTTTTGTCGTCCAAATCATTCTCGTAAAGAAAATTCATGACACCCATTTTCCGACCCACCTCCTCAAACCTCAAAATTTACAAATTTTTTCGTTGCCAACAGGAGAAAGACTCCGACAAGATTGAAGAATGTATGTTCTTTTAACTTTTAGCGGTCGAAATTTGCGGCAAGTTTCTTTTTCTTTCTTTGTTTGTTTTTCTCATCATCGCATGATCGGAATTAGGTTTGTTTGGATTTTCTTTTGATTTGTTAAAGCGTTTGTGTGTATTGTTTGCACTTTGTGTTCTATATGTTTAGGAAATTTAGAGTTTCTTAATTCAATGCGTTTATGTTCAGGAATGATTCGTTCATGCAAAAGAATTTGATTTTAGATTTCAGGTATTTGGTTGATTTGATTTGAAATTTAGAGTTTCTTAATTCAATGCGTTTATATTGTGAATTGAATGTAATGTGGTGAATTTTCTTGGTAGATTTGGTAGAGTGGTGATTATAACAAAAGATTGAAAAGTATTCAAGTTGTGAAATTAGTTTCACAAGAACTGGAGGATATAAATTATGCCAGGTTTGATTGAAAGGAAACAAACGAAGGAACGTGAATATCTAATCGAGCGTCCAAATGAACGTTGTTGGCAGAGTTGGCAGTCTCATTTCACAAGGAGTTTATTCGGTTGCCACACCGTTTCATCCCTTCGGTGGGGCAGTCGATATAATCGTTGTTCAGCAGCAGGATGGGAGTTTTCGCAGCGCGCCGTGGTATGTTCGATTTGGTAAATTTCAAGGCGTTTTAAAGGGTACGGAGAAGATCGTCCACATATCTGTCAATGGCATTGAAGCCAATTTCCATATGTATCTTGATAACTCTGGTGAGGCTTATTTCATAAAGGAAGTTGAAACTGGTCAAGGAGATCAGGTTGATGGAGTTACAGATGATATGGTTAAGGATGGTGTCATTTTTGTAGACAGCAAGGATGACCATAATAAAAGTTTCATTGTTACGGGTCGGCTGGAGCACAGTGTCTCGGATACTACTGTCATTCAGCTGCGAGATGAAGACAGGTCTATGGCGGTTGCTCGATTGGAGAGGGCAGAATCTGATGTTGAGCATAGATTCTATGATTTTCAGGATGAGCTGTCTTCCGTGGAGGATTTAGAGAGTAATTCTAATCGATATGAGAATTTAGAGACTGAGAGTTGTGCCGAGTCACAGGGTACAGATTCGGAGGTTATCCTAGTGAGCGTCGATGGTCAAGTCCTGACTGCACCGATATTGGCAACCGAACAAAATACAGAAGATGTGCAGTTAAGTACACCTCAGTTTCATTTGGGTCCTGGGGAGGGGACTGAATTTTGTGAAGACGACGAGTTTACAGGCGAGGATGCCTGGGCAGCTGATTACATCAATCAGCTCAATACATCTACGGAAAACGCCACAATGGATAAAGTTGGTGGTTTGAGCAATGAGTCTAAGGGTAGTGCTGTTTCTCAAACTGAAGAAACCCGAGGAACTCGAGATGGCCGCATTAGAATTGAGAAAGCGATTTCTAAAGACTGTTTTGAGCTGTCGAAATTCGCCACACTGGTTGGAAACACTGATTCTGAAAGTGTCATCTCTCCAGTGGAGGCTGAATATTTAGAAGAAAAAGTCAACACGATTGTTCCATCGGTATCTAAAACCAATGGGGGGAGTGTTGTTGACTCCAGAGATAGAAATGGGACACGTTCAGGTAGTGATTCCGATAGCTCTGTTGTGAATATGACTCGAGAGGTACTTGTTAAAGCTGGTGGAACCGAGGAAAACGTGTTCGATGACAAACAGTTTGACAACACAATTGAGGGAATTGAAAGAATGGACAGCGGTTCGCAAGGGCCCGTTGCTGATGACGAGTGCAGTGTAAGAGAGCTGGAGATATTTCCAGCAGATGCTTTATGTGGAAGTACATATCATCATTCAACAAGTAATCATCTTTTCATTTAAATTTAATTACAAATTCTTCAACAGTTCTTTGCCACAGACTATACATTCTCTGGTTACATGCAGGCTTCGAGATATCACTTTGCGGCCATGAACTTCGTGCTGGTATGGGCTCGGTTGCTGCAGCCGAAGTCTTCGACGCACATCGTGTGTCTGCAGAGGAATTTGAAAAGTCCGCTTCATCAATTACTAAAAATGGGAATCTAATTATCAGATACGGAGAAAGGTACATGTCGTGGGAAAAAGCCGCTCCTATAATACTGGGGATGGCTGCATTTGGAGTTGATTTAGAAGTGGATCCCAAAGATGCAATTTTTGTGGAACGGGATGACTCATTGAAGCCTGGGGACGATGAATCTACTCCCGCGTCCACTCCGGCTGGCCGAAGATGGAGGCTCTGGCATATTCCATTTAGAAGGATTAAAACGCTTGATCACAGTAACAGTAGCTCATCGAATGAGGAGATTTTTGTCGATTCCGAATGTACATTACAGAACTCACTAGGAGAACAAAGTCCAAGGGTGCCGAACCGCAGCAATGAGCCTTCTAAGAGACAGCTTGTGAGGACAAATGTTCCAACAACTGAGCAGATAGCATCTTTGAATCTGAAAGAGGGACAAAACATGATAGCTTTCACTTTTTCAACTCGGGTTCTAGGGACACAAAAGGTTTCGGTCTAGACTCGTGATATGGATATTATAAGCACGTTATCGTGTTTTTTTATATGTTAATGCTAAAATTATTTTTAACAGGTCGACGCTCACATTTACCTATGGAAATGGAATGCAAGAATTGTGATTTCTGATGTTGATGGGACTATTACCAAGTGAGCCTTCTTTACTCTTAAATATACGTTAGCCTACTCCGCTTAAATCCAAGTTTCAAAACTACATTTAGAGTAGAAATCTATTAGAACGTTGGATGAAAATTTGGACCTGACACTACCACACCGAGTCCAGGTCCTAATTTCTGATGTCCATATGGCTCTTGTTGTGGTTTGTTGGTCATTTGTAATGATCCTTGGATGATATAACTCATCTTGAATCATATTTTTCAGGTCTGATGTATTAGGTCAATTCATGCCTTTGGTCGGGAAGGATTGGACGCAATCTGGCGTGGCTAGACTATTTACCGCAATAAAGGTACGTCGATTCTTCCAAAGTTGTGTTTCCTAGATGACTCGATTTCCATGGTTGATGAAGCATTTGTGTTAATCAAATGCTTCATTTATGTTACTCAGGAGAATGGTTATCAGCTGCTATTTCTCAGTGCACGGGCCATTGTTCAGGCGTATCTTACCCGAAGTTTCTTACTCAACCTAAAACAGGTTTCGTTGATATAAATTGGTAGTGACTGCTTCGTTTCGATCGAAAAATTGACCTTGGCCAGACCAGTTACCTGAATGTTTTGATTTTTATCATCATGTTGACTTAAAGGAAAGTATGAATTTGATCATAGTTCTTGTATGCTGCAGGATGGAAAAGCTTTACCAAATGGACCGATCGTTATCTCACCCGATGGACTATTTCCTTCTTTATTTCGAGAAGGTGATATCTTTTTACGCGTAAAATTTCATGATCATTAGTTTTAATGAAGGTTAGAACTTGATAAGTTTTGAAGCATTGACACTAGTTTGAGCAAAGTGGTTGTGAGATCTCACATCGGCTGGGGAGGAAAACGAAGCATTCTTTATAAGGGTGTGAAAATCTCTCCCTAGTAGACGCATTTTAAAAGCCTTGAGGGGAATCCCCAAAGGGAAAGCCTAAAGAGGACAATATCTGCTAGCGGTGGGCTTCGCTATTATAAATGGTATCAGAGCCAGACATTGGGGGGTGTGCCAGCGAGGACGCTGAGCCCCCAAGGGGATGAATTGTGAGATCCCACATTGGTTGGAGAGGGAAACGAAACATTCGTTATAAGGATGTGGAAACCTCTCCCTAGTAGACACATTTTAAAACCTTGAGGGGAAGCCCAGAAGGAAAAGTCCAAAGAGGACAATATCTGCTAGCGGTGAGCTAACATTTCATAAGAAGCTTAGCCAAGGTTGCCTGTTAGTGTAGTCGAAGTTTAAGAAATTCCGAGTCCCGACCCGCATACTGACTATCCCTTCTCTTTGTGCACGAACAAATTTTTATTCAATTCTACCATTGATTTTTGCTTTTCTTTGTATCTACATATTACAATTGACTTTGGGTTTCGTTTATCTATGGCAGTAATAAGAAGAGCACCCCATGAATTCAAAATTGCCTGTTTAGAGGTAAAAATGCAAAATTGAGCAGCTGATCTTCATCATTATCCTGATGGGTAGAATGTTCTCCTTATTTTTCGTATGGCGATAAACGAATACAGGATATTAAGAAGCTTTTCCCTCCCGACTACAATCCGTTTTATGCGGGGTTTGGCAATAGAGACACAGATGAGCTCAGCTACCGAAAAGTCGGGATTCCAAAAGGAAAGATATTCATAATCAACCCCAAGGTATCCAAGTATCCATTTTTTATCAACCCTTTTCGCCATACTTTATCGAGTAGCCAATTTGGCATTCACTTTGCAAACTTCGCATCTGTTTCCAGGGAGAAGTCGCCATTAGTCATCGAATCGACGTGAAGTCTTACACGTCTTTGCACACACTTGTTAACGATATGTNTTTTAAAAGCCTTGAGGGGAATCCCCAAAGGGAAAGCCTAAAGAGGACAATATCTGCTAGCGGTGGGCTTCGCTATTATAAATGGTATCAGAGCCAGACATTGGGGGGTGTGCCAGCGAGGACGCTGAGCCCCCAAGGGGATGAATTGTGAGATCCCACATTGGTTGGAGAGGGAAACGAAACATTCGTTATAAGGATGTGGAAACCTCTCCCTAGTAGACACATTTTAAAACCTTGAGGGGAAGCCCAGAAGGAAAAGTCCAAAGAGGACAATATCTGCTAGCGGTGAGCTAACATTTCATAAGAAGCTTAGCCAAGGTTGCCTGTTAGTGTAGTCGAAGTTTAAGAAATTCCGAGTCCCGACCCGCATACTGACTATCCCTTCTCTTTGTGCACGAACAAATTTTTATTCAATTCTACCATTGATTTTTGCTTTTCTTTGTATCTACATATTACAATTGACTTTGGGTTTCGTTTATCTATGGCAGTAATAAGAAGAGCACCCCATGAATTCAAAATTGCCTGTTTAGAGGTAAAAATGCAAAATTGAGCAGCTGATCTTCATCATTATCCTGATGGGTAGAATGTTCTCCTTATTTTTCGTATGGCGATAAACGAATACAGGATATTAAGAAGCTTTTCCCTCCCGACTACAATCCGTTTTATGCGGGGTTTGGCAATAGAGACACAGATGAGCTCAGCTACCGAAAAGTCGGGATTCCAAAAGGAAAGATATTCATAATCAACCCCAAGGTATCCAAGTATCCATTTTTTATCAACCCTTTTCGCCATACTTTATCGAGTAGCCAATTTGGCATTCACTTTGCAAACTTCGCATCTGTTTCCAGGGAGAAGTCGCCATTAGTCATCGAATCGACGTGAAGTCTTACACGTCTTTGCACACACTTGTTAACGATATGTTTCCACCAACCTCACTGGTCGAGCAGGTAATGAATGTAGAATCCTTAAAGCTATGTCCAAGCAGCCTGAGAAAATACGACTTACAACTTACAGATATCCGAATACTGGTTTCGTTAAAGCTAACACTGTCGTTATCATTTTGCATCCATGTAGGAGGATTATAACGCGTGGAATTTTTGGAAAGTGCCATTGCCTGAGATTGATTTGTAGTCGTTGCACAGAGAAAAAGATCGGTTTCGATGTACGAAAAAGACGAAATTCTTCACATTTTCACTGTTTTCTTCCTCAAGTAATTTTGACACAGAGGCACAGGAGCATTGTTTGAAGCTGTAGCTATTTGGGTGGATCAAGCGAAGCTCCTGTGTGGAATAAAAGTAAAGATGTTAGTTGAATTTTATCTCTTAATCTTGTCTTCTTTTGCTTCCTTTTTGGTTATATTACATTCAGATGCACTTAAATTCATTAATTTATGTTCTTGCTTATCATGATTTGAGGTTCTTTAATCTAAACGGTGTCATGTTCGTTCTCCTTCCCCTTCCCGACCCGACTCCCACGAACAAAAAAGGAAAAAAGAAAAAAAAAAACATAAATTTTGCCTGCTTGCATGGCAACTTGAAATTTAATGCTCTGTCAATTTAGCTCCCAACATAGGGACCAAATTAAAACCACCCCAAATGGCAGCTCTCTCTCCCTCACAATCAAATGTGGGACTTAAACAAACCTCCTTTAGGCATATGGGCTGGCTTTTAAGTTGCAGACAAGCCTATGGATGCTTCTAGTAATGAGAAAAAAATAACATTGAAAGACACAGCTGAAAGACTCAGCTGAAAGACTCAGCTGAAAGAGACAGCTGCTGGCTCTGTCCTGTTGAAGTTTACTCATAAGATCATACACTTAACCCAAACTACGTAACGTCCAAAGTCTTCGATACATCCTTATCCTCTCCAAAACCATGTTCTCCAACCTTCTCCTTTAGCTCTATGAAATTCGTAATTATCAATGGAAATTTGCTGAGAAAATCCACGACACACTGTCGATGTCTTCGTCTAGTTGGAGATTATTAACCAGTATCTGTTAACATCAGTGGTAGCCGTTGCATAAACTTTTCTTCTTCTTCTTCTTTTTTTCTTTTTCCCCTTGTTTCAAACAGATCAAAAGTAGCTTTTATTTCCACGTAGACGTAGACGTAAACGATATGAGATGCTCTATATGCTTCTATTGTCTTGCACTTTTCGTTATGTTTTGGCTTCTTCGTTTCGTTTAATAATGATGTTTCTAGCTTTTAGTAATCAAAAAGTTAAAACTTCCTTAAAATGCTTCAAATTTCACTCATCCTTCTATGATCTTTTTAGACTTACAATACAAACTAAAGTCAGCAAACTGGAGAAGATTGGCATTCTCCTAAAAAGGATGAACCTTAATACTTTTCTCTCGTTTCTTTCGAGCCAAACAAGCCATAGTACATAATGAAGTCGGCCTACTAGCGAACTCGGGTTTCACTAAAAATGGAGGATCCCAAATGATTTCCTCCAACAGTCTCTTGACACAAACCCGTGGCTCGGAGGCATGTGTTAGAGAGTTTCTAAGGTCTGTAATTGTTGAGAAGTTACATTACTCAACAATCTTGTAGATGTTTAGAAACTGTCATAGGAGCTGTGTTTTTTTCATTTAAGATTGGGTTTACATGGGTTAGACTTCAGACATGTTCTTTTGACAAGACATGTTCTTTTGCAAGTTGGACATCTGTCCAAAAGTTTGTCTGGACGAATCCGTGTTTGACATGGACGCTCGATGCAAGCTGCATCTAAGAACTTTTTTACACCACTTGATTCACTAATCTACAAGGAAATTAACAAGAACTTATTTAATGTCTGCTTTTTTTCTTCTTTTAATTTAGTTTACAAACAAACCATGATTGTCTTGTGTTCTAAGTCCTTAAAAGGCTGCTAATCATGGTTGACTTCCAGGTCGGGAGTTTTGACTTCCAACCTCACATATTGTGAACTGAATCAAAATTCCTTCTTGAAGAGCCATCAAACAACATGGCCGTTAGTTTGACACTTCTTTCAAAGTTGATTCCACCCCCAACCTATCTCTCTCTAGATTTAAGACGGTGGGTGTAACAGCCCAAGCCCACAACTAGCAAATATTGTCCATCTTGGTTCGTTACGTATCGCCGTCAGCCTCACGGTTTTAAAACATGTCTATTAGGGAAAAGTTTCCACACCCTTGTAAGGAAGGTTTCGTTCTCCTCTTCAACGGACGTGGGATCTCACAATCCGCCCTCTCTGGGGGCCCTGCGTCCTCGCTGGCACACCGCCTGGTGTATCGTTGTGAGCCTCACGGTTTTAAAACGCGTCTACTAGGGAGAAGTTTTCACATCTTTATAAGGAATGTTTTGTTCTTTTCTCCAACCGATGTGGGATCTCATAGTGGGGCTGCAAGAAGCGTACTTTCTTTGAGTTGGAAGTAAGTCGTATCGACATACTGCCTGTTATCAGTTTGACAAAAGAACGGTTGATAAAATTTGAGTTGTTAGATAATGCTGAGAAAAAAGAATATAGTACACATGAAAACATCTGGTATGAATACCTTAGTTTATCCAGAAATGCCCATGAAAGTACACAGCATTCCCGTTTTGCAGTATATCGAGTCGTTATTGACTTTCTCTTTTTTCGAGCACTGTTTTAAAAGCTAACGGGGGCTGTTACTTTCTTTTGGAATTTGCTGCTAAATACAGCAACATTGTCAACATCCTAACGTTGTGGGAGATACTCATGCCGTGTGTTCTTTTATCATTCAAGTAACAGACAAGAGTAGTTGATTGAATAAGAGAGGTCATTAGTTGGTGTTCCCTCACCCTTTTCTCCAATTCTCTTTTGAACATATCTTTTCCGGGAAGTGTTTAACTTTTGTCCTTTTGCCTTTTAAGGTTGAGTGGGGACTCATATTGAAGGAAATTTTTTACTATAACTGTCCAAGCTCACCGCTAGCAGATATTGTCCTCTTTGGGCTTCTCCTCAAGGTTTTTTAAAACACGTATGCCAGGGAGAGGTTTTCACACCCTTATAAAGAATGCTTTCGTTCTCGCCCCCAATCGATGTGGGATCTCACAATCCACCTCTCTTCGGGGCCCAGCATCTTCGTTGGCACTCGTTCCCTTCTCCAATCGATGTGAGACCCCCCAATCCACCCCCTTCGAGCCCTAGCGTCCTTGTTGGCACACCGTCTCGTGCCCACCTCCGTCATTACCCTTCGGGGTTCAACCTTCTCCATCGCCCGGTGTCTAGCTCTGATACCATTTGTAACAGCCCAAACCCACCGCTATTAGATATTGTCCTTTTTGAGCTTTCCCTTTCGGGGTTCCTCTCAAGGTTTTTTAAAACGCGTCTGTTAGGGAGAAGTTTCCACACCCTTACNTTAGGGAAAAGTTTCCACACCCTTGTAAGGAAGGTTTCGTTCTCCTCTTCAACGGACGTGGGATCTCACAATCCGCCCTCTCTGGGGGCCCTGCGTCCTCGCTGGCACACCGCCTGGTGTATCGTTGTGAGCCTCACGGTTTTAAAACGCGTCTACTAGGGAGAAGTTTTCACATCTTTATAAGGAATGTTTTGTTCTTTTCTCCAACCGATGTGGGATCTCATAGTGGGGCTGCAAGAAGCGTACTTTCTTTGAGTTGGAAGTAAGTCGTATCGACATACTGCCTGTTATCAGTTTGACAAAAGAACGGTTGATAAAATTTGAGTTGTTAGATAATGCTGAGAAAAAAGAATATAGTACACATGAAAACATCTGGTATGAATACCTTAGTTTATCCAGAAATGCCCATGAAAGTACACAGCATTCCCGTTTTGCAGTATATCGAGTCGTTATTGACTTTCTCTTTTTTCGAGCACTGTTTTAAAAGCTAACGGGGGCTGTTACTTTCTTTTGGAATTTGCTGCTAAATACAGCAACATTGTCAACATCCTAACGTTGTGGGAGATACTCATGCCGTGTGTTCTTTTATCATTCAAGTAACAGACAAGAGTAGTTGATTGAATAAGAGAGGTCATTAGTTGGTGTTCCCTCACCCTTTTCTCCAATTCTCTTTTGAACATATCTTTTCCGGGAAGTGTTTAACTTTTGTCCTTTTGCCTTTTAAGGTTGAGTGGGGACTCATATTGAAGGAAATTTTTTACTATAACTGTCCAAGCTCACCGCTAGCAGATATTGTCCTCTTTGGGCTTCTCCTCAAGGTTTTTTAAAACACGTATGCCAGGGAGAGGTTTTCACACCCTTATAAAGAATGCTTTCGTTCTCGCCCCCAATCGATGTGGGATCTCACAATCCACCTCTCTTCGGGGCCCAGCATCTTCGTTGGCACTCGTTCCCTTCTCCAATCGATGTGAGACCCCCCAATCCACCCCCTTCGAGCCCTAGCGTCCTTGTTGGCACACCGTCTCGTGCCCACCTCCGTCATTACCCTTCGGGGTTCAACCTTCTCCATCGCCCGGTGTCTAGCTCTGATACCATTTGTAACAGCCCAAGCCCACCGCTAGCAAATATTGTCTTCTTTGGGCTTTCCCTTTCGAGCTTCCCCCTCAAGGTTTTTTAAAATGCGTCTGCTAGGAAGAGGTTTCTACACTCTTATAAAGAATGAGGTTTCTACACTCTTATAAAGAATGTTTCGTTTTCCTCCCCAACCGATGTNCAAACAATGTCTCATTCTCCTCCCCAACCGATGTGGGATCTCACAATTCACCCCCCTTCGGGGCCCAGCGTCNTCTTTATAAGGAATGTTTTGTTCTTTTCTCCAACCGATGTGGGATCTCATAGTGGGGCTGCAAGAAGCGTACTTTCTTTGAGTTGGAAGTAAGTCGTATCGACATACTGCCTGTTATCAGTTTGACAAAAGAACGGTTGATAAAATTTGAGTTGTTAGATAATGCTGAGAAAAAAGAATATAGTACACATGAAAACATCTGGTATGAATACCTTAGTTTATCCAGAAATGCCCATGAAAGTACACAGCATTCCCGTTTTGCAGTATATCGAGTCGTTATTGACTTTCTCTTTTTTCGAGCACTGTTTTAAAAGCTAACGGGGGCTGTTACTTTCTTTTGGAATTTGCTGCTAAATACAGCAACATTGTCAACATCCTAACGTTGTGGGAGATACTCATGCCGTGTGTTCTTTTATCATTCAAGTAACAGACAAGAGTAGTTGATTGAATAAGAGAGGTCATTAGTTGGTGTTCCCTCACCCTTTTCTCCAATTCTCTTTTGAACATATCTTTTCCGGGAAGTGTTTAACTTTTGTCCTTTTGCCTTTTAAGGTTGAGTGGGGACTCATATTGAAGGAAATTTTTTACTATAACTGTCCAAGCTCACCGCTAGCAGATATTGTCCTCTTTGGGCTTCTCCTCAAGGTTTTTTAAAACACGTATGCCAGGGAGAGGTTTTCACACCCTTATAAAGAATGCTTTCGTTCTCGCCCCCAATCGATGTGGGATCTCACAATCCACCTCTCTTCGGGGCCCAGCATCTTCGTTGGCACTCGTTCCCTTCTCCAATCGATGTGAGACCCCCCAATCCACCCCCTTCGAGCCCTAGCGTCCTTGTTGGCACACCGTCTCGTGCCCACCTCCGTCATTACCCTTCGGGGTTCAACCTTCTCCATCGCCCGGTGTCTAGCTCTGATACCATTTGTAACAGCCCAAGCCCACCGCTAGCAAATATTGTCTTCTTTGGGCTTTCCCTTTCGAGCTTCCCCCTCAAGGTTTTTTAAAATGCGTCTGCTAGGAAGAGGTTTCTACACTCTTATAAAGAATGAGGTTTCTACACTCTTATAAAGAATGTTTCGTTTTCCTCCCCAACCGATGTGGGATCTCACAAACAACCCCCCCNAGATATTGTCCTTTTTGAGCTTTCCCTTTCGGGGTTCCTCTCAAGGTTTTTTAAAACGCGTCTGTTAGGGAGAAGTTTCCACACCCTTACAAACAATGTCTCATTCTCCTCCCCAACCGATGTGGGATCTCACAATTCACCCCCCTTCGGGGCCCAGCGTCCTCGTTGGCACTCGTTCCCTTCTCCAATCGATGTGGGACCCCCCAATTCACCCCCTTTGGGACTCAGCGTCCTTGCTGGCACATCGCCCTTTGAGGCTCAGCCTTCTCGCTGGCACCTGGTGTTTGACTCTGATACCATTTGTAACAGACCAAGCCCACCGCTATCAGATATTGTCCTCTTTGGACTTTCCCTTTTAGGCTTCTCCTCAAGGTTTTTCTAAACGCGTCTGCTAGAGAGAGGTTTCCACACCTTTATATAAAGAATGCTTCGTTCTCCTCTCCCAACCTACGTGGGATCTCACACTTATCCTGTCCATTTCCTCTTTCCGAACCAACTCAGTTCAAAACTCCCAAAAGTTAGATCTTGGGTGAAGGGAATGAAAAAAATATGGTACACAGACCAAATAGGATTTACATCTGATGATGTCCACTGAACAAAAGTGAGAGGAACTTCACCATTATTGCCTTAAAACACTCATGAAATAGGATGCAAAAGATTAAACAACGATCTATGTGCTCGTTCGGTCATCTGTTAGACGTTTTTCTTGTTGGACTTCTAGATCAAACAGGTTTCTAAACTTGAACATCTTCCCATCTGATTGAGCCATCTTTCAGTTACTGCTCAAACCTTCCATAGACTTCCATATCTCATGGAGTTCTGCAGTTTGTGCTATCTATTCTACTTTACATACAGCTTTTCATCTTTACAGACGTCCTTAATTCAATCATAGATTTGAGCAATGAGATGAGTTTGATGGACCATACTCATGTCAAATGGTCATCCGCTTCGCTCGCTGTCGAATTCTCTCTCTATTTCTTCCTCCTCTCACATGTTATATAAGCATCGCGATCCTCGTCTTGGAAGTATTCAAAATATCTAAGGTTCAGTATCTTGAGACACTGAATGGTTATCACTATAAATTCAGACCATCTTCATTCCAAAGAGCATCACTTCCTCCACACTTTTCCTTTGTAAGTTTGGTGAAGAAAGGAAGCAAAGGAAGAGATGGCCATTGGACAATTCTCTTGTACCTACACAGAGGATTACATAGAAATGGATATAAGTTCCTCTTCCAATTTCCGTTATTCTCTGAACTCTCCGCCTCAACCGAGAGAGTTCGAGTTCCAAATGAATGCGGTTTCACTTGGAAGAGAAACCGCGATTTCCCCGGCCGACGAGCTTTTCTACAAGGGAAAGCTTCTTCCCCTTCATCTCCCACCTCGAATTCAAATGGTCCAAAAACTCATTCAAAACTCCAACGCTCACCATGAAACCGAACCTTGCTTTGAAGAGAACTTCCAAATCTCCTTCATCTCGACCTCCTCCGTGTCCTCTACTAATGCAAGTATTTATACCCCTCATAAGTCCTTTAATTTTTCGCCTGCCGAGTCGTGCAGGTTCAGTTTTGAGCTAAAACCTGTTGACCATTGGACGAATGCTGAAATGGGAAGCTGCCAAGAGCTTAAACAGAATAGGCAGTCCTCTTTGTTTCGTACGCTTAAGGCCTCGCGAGCATACATCCGGTCCCTCTTCAATAAGTCTGCCTGTACAGACGAGTCCTGCGCAAAACTAGCGGAAAATAGGCCGAAAAGAAAAGAATTCGGCTCTAAAAGAGACCATGTTACAGCTACATTAGTTGACAAGGACAGAGTTAGAAGACAGAGGAGAGCCTCATTCTCTGCTAGTAAACCTTCCTGTCCATCCTCCGTATCTTCCTCCGGTTCTTCCTCGTTATCGTCTTCTTCCTCTTTGTGCTCGTCAAACGGGATGTTTGATCCACAAGTTCTTAAGAGATGCAACAGCGCAAGCTCGGAGATGGCACGTTCCATCGAAGGAGCTATAGCTCACTGTAAGCATTCTCATTTTGTATAATTTCACTCAAGGAAAACCCAAACCAATGCTGAAGAACTCTGCAAGAATCACAAACTGATGGCAATGAGAGTTTATAAAAAAGGCAAGAGAGAAAGAACTACGCGAAGGATTAAAGCTTGGAACTATCTAGTTTGTTTTCTGGATGTAATGATGTTGTTTTATAGCTAGCAGTTGCTGTAAGTAAAAGCTCTTTAGTCCTGTCAGTCAGTACTATTTTGTTCAGTTACTGTATTCATTGATATCTTCTTTGGCTGATGTTGTTTGTCATGAACACCGATGAACTGAGCTCTTATTCTCTCTATTCTTTGTAATGTAGATTCAAAGAATGGTTGCTGCAATGTACTTGTCAATATATGATCATGATCATCTGTATTTGCCTTCACCCATTTGATTCAGTTCTGATTTCAAAACCTTCTTAGCTGGGTGCCTTGTTCATCCGTCTCGTCATTACTCGTTTAATCTAGATTCTACATAGAATGTAGGAAAGAACACGAGAGGTATCTTATCAGGTTCATTGGCAGGATGTTCTACATGTAAGGACTTAAAACAAATCGAAAAATCAAAATAGCCACAAGATTAAGATCGTTGCTAAGAACAGAACACTTAGAATGGTGTAAGAACTTCGTGTTGGATGCCAAGAAGCATACCATGAGGGTATTACAACCAGTGTTAAGAAGCATCAAGTTTTGAAGAACTATATACAGTTCTTATTGGTTCATTTGGAATCATAACTTAAGTTAGTGCAAGTTGTATAGACTCGGAAAACAAGAACGAATCATGGAAGGATCTATCGATCTTTCTCGTTTCTTGAAGAACCTCGAACAAATTCGAGTTAATACTCGGATTGAATCCAATGTTTTTGAGAAACCCTTTTGATAATTTTGAAGATAAAGAAGGAATTGGGTGTCCCATGAGCCAATGGGGCCATTGATAAAGCTAAGCATGTGAAAATTTCTCTAAGAAACCAAGGCAAAGCTATATTAATGAGTGAGAGAAATTGACAAATGAGAAGCCTCAAGATATTTCCTTCTTCTTCATCATCATCATCATCTTTTCTACTAACAAAGACTTCAAGGAGAGATACTTTCTTCCCTTTTTTTTTGCCCCTTTTCCCCCTTTTCCCTACCACTTTTCCCCATTATTCTTTTGTTTTTTCCTACGCGTTTATATAGTTCAATATTAGCTCGTATTCAAACGAACATGGAACAAATCCAAAAGGTCCATGTGCTCGTGTTGGCACGTAAATAAAATATCTTTCGAGAGCTTACATAATTTGCATATGTAACCGTCTAAGCCTATCACTAACAAATATTGTCTTCTTTGACTTTCTCTTATGGATTTTCCCTCAAGATTTAGACGTCTTGACGTCTACTAGAAAAAAGTTCACACCCTTGTAAAAAAAAAATGTTTCGTTGAGATTCCTACACAGAATGTTCTTATCCCTGAGTTTTTTTTTTCTTGTCTAATTATATTTTTAACTAAATTTGAAAATATGAATGGGGTATTATTAATAATAATTAATTAATAATTGAAGTGTGAAAGTGCAAAAAAATAAATAAAAATAAAAATTTAAAGGAACTCATTATTATGTTCCTAAGATATTTATTTGTGGAGTCCTACAAAGTCCACTTTATTCCTATTTTGCATAACTTTTCTTGCTAAAGAAACTAAAAAGGGAATTATAGTACAATTTTATTTTATTCTCCTTGGCCTTTTTGCTTTCACTTTTTTTTTTTAAATATATATATATATATAATATTCCCTTTTTTTTTATTAATAATGTAAAAATATTAGAGTGCCGTAAAAGTCTGAAATAAGTATTTTTTTTAATAAGAAAATGATGATATGAAACAATCATTTAATTTGTTTTATATTTATTAGTCAATATCATAAGCATAATTTCCAACTTGTACTAATAATTAGTTTTTGAAATTAAATGGAATAAAATATTATTCAGTAAAATTGTATTTTTAAATATTATTAAATAAAAAATAAAAGAGTCATGTGAAAATGATGTTTTTGTATTGTGAATATTTATATAATTACCAAATTTATTTGGCATTAATTTTTTTAAGTTTCGAGTTAAATAATTAAAATTTATTAGTGGTCAATTTATTAATAAATTTCTTTTTTTATATAAAATGTAGTAATTAAATTACATCATGTGATAGATAAATAAAAATATAAAGAAAAGGAAAAAAAAATAGTATCAAAGATATTATTTGCAATAGGTTGAAAATCTTTTTAGAGGAGAATTAAAATTGGAGATATATATATATATATTAATTTAATATATTATATTCTTAGCTGGATGGAAGTAGGGGCAATGGGGTGATATCGGGGTGTACGGACTTGGATGTCTTAGGGAAACGACAGGCAAGGCGTTATCTTTTGGAGCTGTCGTTATCCAAAATATTCATCGTTCCGCAAAACACCCGGAGCCGTACGGGAATTCTCCTTCCCACTTGTATTTTAATATTTCACTTTGACTTTCACAAGCTTTGACTTATATATACACGTCTTAAATTTCTTTTTTTCTTTTTTTTCTTTTTTTATTTTTACATATCTTAACTTGTAATTAATTTAAATTTGTATTTTCCAATACATGTGATCATTTATCATGTTACAAAAGAACATCAAGATTTATAATATTTATAAATAATGTTATTTATTGTCCATGTATCAAAGACGTTTAGAATGTAGCTTAATAAATGTGGACGAGGGATTAGCGCTTTAATTTTTCTTAAAATAATGAGTGTTCAAAAAATTTATCCGTTAATAAATTTAAAAGGTTGAAATAATAGAATTAATTTTATCTTAGGCCATAAATTTATTATTGTTTTTTAAAATTTATCTTAGGCCATAAAGAGGTAGAGGAATTGAATTGGGTCCAACTAAGTCTAAACTTACTTTTTATTATTATGTTTGCAATCACTTTCTTAGTTGTTATTTTTGTAATATTTTAATAAATAAAGATTGATGAATCTATAATCAAAATAAAAAATACCATATTATACCAAAAATTTTGAGTTGTTTTGAAATTCTCTAGATGAAAAAACAATATATTTAATTTCTTTTATTAAATTAAAAGACTAAAAAAAATTAACTAATTTAAATACATCAAAATTGAAACGAAAAACACATTAGAGGTTAGGGACCATATATTTAACAGAAAGAAATGATGTGCGTCTGAACTCTGACGGCGGATGAAAAAAGTTGTTGCATACAAAAGCCGAAAGAGATGGAATACAAAAAGTCTTGCGTAACCAATTTATTCAAACTTTATGATCAAAATGTCAAAACGTACTAAATCCGTATTATTTACCGTTACAGCTTTCACAGGCATATCCAAAATTCGGGAAACACAGAGGTGAAAAGTTGAAGAAAAAATTAAAAAAAAACGCGGCAATTCTCAGCGGAAGGGCTGATTAACGGGGGCCCGGTTCCCGCCGGTGAGAGGAGGAGGTGGACGACGGCGACGAGGTGGAAACGCTCGCCCAATCTGACGGTTCAAAATAGAGATCTGAAAGGTAGTTACCGATATCTTCCGGGGAGAATCTGATGTACGGCTTTTCATTAGCACCGGCGTAGGCTTTCTGCGCTCTGTAAAATTCTCCATAGAACGAAACGAGCTTCCTACCTATTGATAGTTTAACTTCGTCTCGAAGCTTTGGATCAGGAATGAAGCAGGATTTCTGTTTCCGATGAGTTTCTTGGAATGCCATATTGAAGTTCCTGAAGATTTCTTTGACTTCCTCTTGTGAAAATTTTTCGGTTGGATTCTCCGGCAAGGAATCGAAGACTCTGCCCCAAGCCAATGCCTCGTATTTGGCTGCAAATTGCCTTACTTTGGCCTCGTGCTTCGCGATCCACTCGTCGCCGAGAAGGTAATGAAGATTCGACGATCGGACTTTAGAGACGATGTGTTGAAGATTGTTAGCGAGGAATAGATACGAGAGTGAAACGTCTTTGTAGCGTTTCGCTTTGCTGTCGAGTTTGCAGAGTAGGACTAGAATTAACCATCCCATTCGCAAAGAGATTGCAGAAGCCGTTGGAGAGTCGTCGGAGTCTGAACTGCCGAAGAAAATTTGTTCCAGAGAGGACTTGTCTTGCGGAATCCAATCGGCGAAAATATCCGTCAAAACGTTGCCGTAATCGGCGAGGAAAGTGAGGTAGTTCATTGAGAGAAGCGTTAAAGAATGAACACCTCCGCCAGCGACCGGCGATTTGGATGAATTTTTCTGAATTGAGAATTCGAGATCCATCACTATGGCACGGACTAACTCGCCAAGCTTCGCGAGTGAGGTCAGAGCTTGAGATCGAACTACAGATGAGGACTCAGACGAGAAAATCGATTCGATCTCCGGCCAATTTTCGGCGATTGATGAGTACATATCAAGAACACGGAACATTTTCTCCGGAGATTTTTTACTCTTAGCTACAAGTTCAGGGAATCCAAACAGAAGCAGAGCGCCTTCTCTGGATATATCAGCAAAACAGGATTCTCTAATCGATTCAGACGAGGAAAAAACGTTGTCGCAGAGAATTCGTTCACCAACGAACAGCGTTCTAATTGCGAGTTTAATTGCATCCAACCAGTTCTTGATTTTAAGATCAAGCACCTCCCAATCCATCTTGTTGATTCGCGAAGGGCTCAATTTCTCAAGACCGAGGCGGTACACACCTTCATCGATAATCGATTTTCGAATCACTTTATACATATTAACGCACTCTTTAGCGTATCCAGATGAGATCATGCACTCAGCTATGGTTCGTAAATCCTCCATAACGATGGAAGAAACTTGCTCAACTTCAGCGATCGAATCGCCTACGACTTGGACTTCATCGTCTAGGGTTCCGTCATCGTCGAAATCAGCGGAAGTGCTCGATCTGGTGGAGCAGCGGGAGGATCGAGCCGAAACAGATTCCGGATCGAGATGAGCGCGGTTCATAGAGAGAATCTGATAAAACTCCTTCTGAAGCCTTTTCATTGCGATTTCCATCAAACCTTGAGCGTAAACAAGCCTATCGGAAGCGAAACCGGAATCTTCCGAAACCATCAGATGCATCGCTTTTTGAAGATCATTCACGCGCTTAATGAACTGCATGGCTTCGTTTCTGTCTTCATAAAACATCGAAGTAACTTTAGCATAAGTTGAAGAATCCGGATTCCATTTCATCACAATCGCGGCCGCAGATTCGATGCTCTGTTCGATCATCGCATCGTTGAAGCTCCGCCGAGGAGTCAAGGCCGGAGATCTCGACGGCGACGAGATCGAATACCTAGAAATGGAATTCGACGGCGACGAGAACTGGAAAAGGAGACTCCTCATTCCTTTTCTCGGCATTTTTCGATCTCTGGATCTGAAAGACGAATCAGTTTCGGGCTCTGATTTTGTGTACTATTTTTCCGTTTCTAGGATAATGGTGCAACGAGGCTATGCATTGCTTTTTATAGGCAAAACAGTACGGCGCCGTTCAGAGGATAAACGACGGCAACGAAAAACCTTAAGACTTTTATGATTTTTATAAAAACACGCCACGTGTATTGACCCGAGAGTTGCGCGTTTTGTAGCTCTTGCCTCGTCGTTTTGGACGGCGACTACCAAGTACTATTCTGAAACCTCACCTCCTCTGGCTCATACGACGTCGAATCAGTCCCATCCATTTAATAACCGCTTCATTTCCTATTTCTTATTTTTTGTTTTTCAGTTAAATTATTTACAAGATATATTCGACCCTCTGCTTCTAACTAAGTTTGAGCTATATTCAAATTGATTTTTTTTTTTAATTCGGTTCGAATACTTACAAATATTTAATAATTTTTTAAAAGTAATTATAATTAAATTTTCAATTTTATATATAATAAATTGTTGACGGATTAAATAAATAATTAGTATATAATAATCGTAATTTTTTTTAATAATTCAATTAAACTTCTATGTAATTTTTTTATGAAGTTCGATGTACTTTTATATTTAAAATTAAAGTTTAAGAATTTATTAAACACGAATATTATAAAAAAAAAGATAAATTTCCATGAATAAAAATAATTAAAAAAAATATTAAGCTTATAACATTAGCTATCAATTCATAAATAATCAATGAAAGCATGATGTTAATTGCTTGAAAATGAAACAATTGGTGGTAACGTAAGGGGGTAATAAGGTAATTTCAAATCGACATAGCTATCAAAATAATTTTTGGTGGTTATTTGTCATTGATGATGGAAGAAAAATTGAGACTTAATTTCTTTTAAAGGAAAAAGCTGAATAATTTTCTTTGATGTGATTTATATTGTTGAATCAATCCAATTTGGACACATTTATTAAACTTGGGGCATAATTGTAAGTTTCTATTAAATAGGGGAAAAAAATCAAATAATATCAATTTAAATATTTTGGTTCACACACCAAAAAAGAATGTAATACCTTATTTTCAAATTATTATTATTATTTAGCTTTTATTCTTGAAATTTGTGATTATTTAATTTTATATGAAAAAGATTTATTTGACTAATTTTTATAAAACAGTTTTCTTAGAGGGTAAGTTTGTAATTTTCCACCAAAGAACAATTTTAATTTTATGTCTGATAACCAATATAAATTCATTTTTTAAATATTTTTTTTCGAAGAAAAATAAGAACTTCATACAAAATCCTCGAGATCACGGGCTTTTAATTTTAGTTTTGCTTCTACATAGCTCGTCCACATTTATTTGTTTCCAATGTTTGTATAAACATTAATATATTAATGAGACAATGTCACATAAATAATAATGCATGGGTGTCCCATTTTATAACCATTTAAATTAATGGACTTTAGGGCAATTAAGACATATTAGTGAATTAATTTTTTAAAAGGTAAAATTAAACTCAAAACAATTAATTCAAAGAACACGTCGGTTTTAGGTGGCAAGTGGATATGGTGTAAATTAAATTAAATTAAAATTTTAAAATATATATTTTTATTATTTGAAAAATTAATTAAAAAAAAAAAAAAAAAAAGGTTGGTATGGTCAATAATTGATAATTGTTGAAGTTGAACGTTATTTCAAAAGTCAACAACACTTCCGTCGAAAATTTTCAACCAAATTTATTGGAAATGTTGGTGGACGAAAACTTCCCAAATGTACGGTCATTAAATTATTAAAATAATTCATGTGGCACCAAAAATAAATAAAATAATATATATTTTAATTTGTCAACTTTTAACAGAGAACGATGTTAATTTTTTTTTTCTTGTTATTGTAGTTTTTTTAAAGTAAATATTTTAAATTTTAATCCAATTTTAAAATATTAAGCTTTTTTTTTTCTTGTTATTGTAGTTTTTTTAAAGTTTTTAATCGCTTAACGTCCAATATTGAATCTTATATAAAATTTACTTTCCTTTTATTTATATATATAATATATATAAAGTTCGGTGCTTTAAAAATTTAATAATTAATTTTGTGACTTTAAGATTGAATGACTCTTCAAATAAATAAATAATTAACGTATTGTATCATGTTTTTGGTAATTAATGAATTTAAAATTATAATAATAGAAATACAATTGACTTTTTCATATTGAAAAAAAAAAAGTAAAAAATAAAGAAGAAATTGGACAATATGCGTAGGCACTTATTGACTAAGAATAATTAGGCTAAATTTATGGGGTTTCGTTAAAAAAATATAAAAAAAAACATTGAATTTTGTAGATCGGTTGACATTCACATTCACATTACGTTAGTTTTATATCTTAAAGCAAAATTAAATTTTTATTTTTTAGTTTAAATTTTTGTATAATTAATTTTAAATTTTATTTTTGTTTAATATTCAAGTGGTGCATTTTTTTATTTCTTTTAAATCTCATGATTTATTGGCAACTATACAATAAAATTATGTACATCAAATTATTTATATTATTTGACGTAATTAGATATTATATAGTTTTTCTATCCGTATAAAATAACTTTTATAAGCGAATATGGTTATCTCTTCATGATTTAGATTTGATAACGTTATAATAGGGACAAATTATTAAAAGACAAAAAACATATTTTGTTTTTTTTCGTATAAATTTATTCATATATTATTATATATATAAATTCGACACATTTATAAGAAAAAAACGACTATGTGACAACTTGCAATTTTCTTAAAATTTAATGGAATATTTGTATAATTTTAATTATACTTTGAGCATATATTTGGAGTAATATTATAAAATAACTGAAATTTCAAACTTTTTAATTGAAAAAATATATTTAATATGATGTATTAATATCGGGAATTGGATTTTTTTTTAAAATAAAATAAAATAGCCGCGGGGGCTGAGAGGGTCAAAATTGTCAATTGGTGGCAGCCGTACATTTCTTGCACAAGGGAACGGGAAGTTTCGGTTGCACAAAAATTCGTACATGATAAGGATGATAAGGCAATTTTGTAAAGGTGTTCTCATTTATTTAAGCAGCATCACCTACACGTGTACGTTTCCACGCGAATTATCTATTTGATTAATTAATTTTTTATATTTTATTTTGCAACTTTTTTTTTTTTTAATTACAGGCTATTGAAATTTGAGTTGGATTATCTAATTTGTAGGAGGAATCAGAGATTAAATGAAATTATTAATATACATTAAATTTATTTAATAATTAAATTAATGGTATTTTGTTGGACGCACAAGCAAATCAAGAAATTAATTAGAATAAAAGTTTATTTTGTAATCATCCAATCAAATTATGATTTATTTAAAAAAAAATTCGATTTTATTATTTCTAGCTAAAATTTCAAACATTTAAATATAGATATTGACATTTACTTTTATTTAATTCTAATTTATTGATTATTTGTTCAAAAGTTAAAATCGAATTCAAGAAAGTTCTATATAGTACGAGCTGTGTTTAAATTGTTGCACTTTTATTTATTTATTTATTTTAATTATAATAAGAGAATTAAGAAATTAAAATAAAAATATTAGAATACTCTATAAGTACAAATATGTTTAAATTGATGTATCCATTTTAATGAAAGCGATGAATAGGCTAAAAATACATTTTATTAACTAGAACAACGCACGATTTATGGATATGGATGATGTCATATTCTCATCATTAAATTGGTCGCAGTTAGATAAATTAATATCACATCAATTTAAACATAATTAAGTGAATAAAAAATTAATTATTATTTCAATGGCATTTTAGTTATTTAATTGAATATAATGACTTGACTGGGTAGGTTTCCTCCTCTTGCTTCCATCTTTTTCTCTACTTTTGTGATGTGAACCCAATAGATGCCCAAAATCACATAGAGGGGGAGGTTTTTCTTTGTGGACCTCTTAAATTTTTCCTAACTTAGGTTTTTTTTTTTTTTTTTTTTTTTTTTTTTTTTTTAATTAAGCAAAAAAAGCAATTTTTATTGGATTAATTTGTTTTAAAGCTCGAGAATAATGATGTAAACGAGATCTTTTAGATATGGAAAATAGAGTTTACGATGAACGAAACTTCTCGTTGTGATGGTATGAGGTGACTAAAATTTCTAATGCTTCATCATGCCTTAGTATATTCTCAGGTCCGAATCAATCCATTTCAATTTCAATTTCCAGGGCTCCAATTTTCTCCCGGGCGAAAATTGAATCGAAAACAAAACATCACCTACCTTTCTCTTTCAATCAATTATATAACAAATATCTCGTAATATCCAATATGAACATCACAATATCGTTGTGTTTTAATTCTTAATAATTATTAGATATAGACTCAAAACACTGTAATTTCTCTCTCATACATTTAACGATCCAAAACTTTCACAGTTTCTCGTCCTATAATAAAAATCTTTTTTGGATGGTCCCTAAAAAGCCCACTTCAAATCTCTCTTTCATTCTCACTCTCGAAAGAGATCGGAAAAAATCTTTGTTGAATTGAGTCCTCACGATCCTTCGCGACCTCCTTCGATTAGGAGTTCGTGCACGTAATTTGGTTCAATTTGGGGAAATATATTTCAAACTCTTTCAATTTTTTTTCCTGTCTAATTAAGTGGTTGAAAAATGTTTGAAACCCCGACCACACATCCCATGCAATTACGTATGTTTTTTTTTTTTTTTTTTTAAAATATATTGAATATCTTTTCTTTAATGGCCGTCTTTTACAATTACATAATAATTTATATTTTCTTTAATGACACATATACCCTTCTATTTAAAGTGATTTTTTTTATTTTAAAAGCTAACACTCTCAATTTATTTTCTTTTTTCTCGTACTTTATTAAAATATTTCAACAATGTACGAGAAATTTTGAACTTTAAAATATAACATATTTATAATATAGAAGATAATAGAGAAACAGTCATTTTAATCCCTAAATTTTGTATTAATTTTTATTGCCCCAAATATTATTAAAATAGTTTTATGAATTTTTTTTTTTAAATTTTTTTGGAAAAAGGGCTAATATGAAAGTTTTAACGTGTGAAGGGGTAGTTTTGATAATACAATGATACAAAAGGGCATGTGTGCAAATTTATAGATTTATAAAGGGTTACGTGGGCTTTGTGGACCTAAATGGTCTGAATGGGCTTGGGTTTAAAAAATGTGGTTCCGCGGCCTTCTTTGACTAAACGGCCTCGTTTCATAATTCAACGTCCTTCTCTGATATTTAATGCTTAATTAATACAACTTATTTGAAAAAGAAAAAATAAAATAAAAAGAGAGAGAGAGAAAATTGTGGTGCCAAAAAAAACGTGGTCCTAAAAAAATTAATTAAAAAAAATTGAAATTGAAATGTTTTTCCTTTTGTCCTTAGAGCTTCTCAAAAGACATTGTGAAGCTTTCATTCAAATTAATGTCTGGATTAATTTAAATTTAAATTTTGTTATATAGCTCAATTTACTGGAATTGAAGCATAGTTCAGTAGATAAACACATCAATTAATCTTTCCATAGTTAATGGTTTGATCTCTCACTTTTTAATTATTGAAACGAATATTAGCTCTCGAGTGTAAAGGCAGAAGGGAGGTTTACTGCAAGACTCACCTGTCAAGCAGAGACGAAAGTCGGCCTTAGTGATTGAGTTGGATGTCTAATTGTACAGGCGATAATGATAGTATCTTGTACCTAAATCGGTGGCTCACCTTTTCTAAATAATGGAGAAGAGAATCGAAACATGTCACTGAAATACTTTACTGAGATAAAGATGGGCTGTCTAGAGGAAGGATGGGCAGTTGGTTAGATCTAGTATGGATTGTACATGGACTGATTCTTAATATTAATTAAATAATAATAATTTTAAATATATATATATATTTTTATCCTTCCGAATTTTAAATATTATAAATCTAATTTAATTATTAAAAAATAATATTAAATTATGGGCCTTAATGTGAACAGCCTTCAAGCCCGGTTCTTACTGGGTCCATTGAATTGGTTTGATGGGCCGAGCCCATTTTCCATTTATAGTATTATGTTATTTCCAAGGAGCATAATTAAATTTATTTCCATTTATAAATTTTTTTTTTATAGGGGAGGGTAATTTCGTCCAAACGGCAGTTTGGAAAAATTTCAAGTGTGCTTAGGGCATTGAGCAGAATTACAATTTAGCGGGTCCTTTAATCCGGTTCAGTTGGGAAAATCTGGCGATCTCTCAGGTGCGGAATGGTTGAAATTCGATCTTAAAGGTTCATAAGACTTGAACTTAATATCCAAATTTCTGAAATTCTCTGTAGGAAAATCTTCATTTCACTGTTGTTCTTCTTGATCTGTAATAACATTCAGAAGCTTCTGTGAATCATTTTCGAACAATTTCCAGCACAGAGAAATGCATATCAAACAGCTCCATAAGCAATCAAGCATCAATCACCGGCGGGATGAAGAGGTTCCGCCGGCTCCAATATCACCATATTCGCCAAAAGCTCCCAAACACACCAGATCACTGCCCAGGTCCATCAACTATCTCTTCAGAGAGCAGAGACTTCTGTTTGTTTTTGTCGGCATTTTGATTGGCTCCACGTTCTTCATCCTTCAGCCCACGATGTCACGTATTGCCCCCTCTGAAGCTGGTTCCGCAATACGCAGATCGTTTTCTACAGGTTTGACGAGTAGGGACCAGGTTTCGGGATCGGGGATGTATGGATTCGGTAAAACGGGGGGCAGAGTCCCCGTCGGTATTGGGCGCCGGAGGTTGAGGATTGTTGTCACCGGTGGAGCTGGATTTGTGGGAAGTCATCTTGTGGATAAGCTAATTGAAAGAGGGGATGATGTGATTGTTATTGATAACTTCTTCACCGGTAGAAAGGAGAATTTGGTGCATCATCTGGGAAATCCTCGATTCGAGCTCATTCGACATGATGTGGTTGAGCCAATTCTTTTGGAGGTGGATCAAATCTATCACTTGGCTTGTCCAGCATCTCCTGTCCATTACAAGTACAATCCTGTCAAGACTATTATATCCTTTTTTTCAGTAGTTTCATTTTCAGATTCTTGATTGTCGTGTTATCTACTTCATGTCATAGTACATTGTGTTTTGGGAAAAAAAGTTTGCTATTAGAATTATTATGTTTTTGCCTGGACATCCTTAACCATATATCACAAGACAAATGTAATGGGTACCTTGAATATGCTTGGCCTGGCGAAGAGAGTTGGGGCTAGATTTCTACTCACCAGTACGAGTGAGGTTTATGGTGATCCACTTGAGCATCCTCAGAAGGAAACATACTGGGGAAATGTGAACCCTATAGGTAAAATGCAATTCTGATATATACCACGAGCATTTCTTACAATATTTGCATGTTGCATCAGAGTTACAATTTTAAGATAATAATTTGTAATTCTTAGGGGAGAGAAGCTGCTACGATGAAGGAAAAAGAACAGCAGAAACCTTAACTATGGATTATCATAGAGGTGCTGAAGTTGAGGTATTCGCTCTGACGCTTAGTTGTATCCCATTAGCTGCTGTTAGGATTCTTACACTGAACATGAAGTAAAAGGATTACTCTCTTGCAGTTTCCAGATTCATTTGACAAGTTGTGAAATTTTCTCTTTGCAGATTCGAATTGCTCGCATTTTTAACACATATGGGCCTCGTATGTGTTTAGATGATGGGCGTGTTGTCAGCAACTTTGTTGCACAGGTTAAACATCTCACTTGATGTTTCCCCTTCCCCTGTTTAAGATTTATTTAGGAGTTGATCGTGTGATCAATGCTTAAAATGTATTTCCTAATGCTCATAGTAAATTTTCAGGCCATCCGAAAACAACCATTGACTGTTTATGGTGATGGAAAGCAAACACGGAGCTTTCAGTATGTCTCTGACTTGGTATGGCATATTGACTTCTGTAATTTCTCTACTGAACCTTGGACTGTGTAGCATTGCTTTAAAATATTATTGATGCTTTTGTGTTCGTCTGACATCGTTCGGGACTTACCAACTGTTGATTGCATTAGCCTTGTTGGATTACTATATATTGCTATTCTAGTTTATATACTTCAAGACATTCGGCATTGCTCAAATGAATTTGTAATCTCCACCCAATTACGTCGATTTAAGACAACTCTCAAATTAGTTTGTAATATACAACCAGTTACATCTTCTGGTTCTATTTGGTTATTGGATGTAAATTCCATGAAGATAGATGCTTGTAATTATTCATTTGATTTATTATTCTGTGGTTACTACTTACTATATATGTAAGAGCATCAATTGAAAACTTGGCTTGAAAGAGGCAGCTCAACTTCTAAAATAAAGCATTCTATCGTGATTTAACGAATCGATACTGAGGACCTTGAGAATGATCTTCAATGGTAGGTTAATGGACTGGTGGCACTGATGGAAGGTGAACATATAGGACCTTTCAACTTGGGTAATCCAGGGGAGTTTACCATGCTAGAGCTGGCCCAGGTTTGTCTTTCTAATTGATTCATTAATCTAAATATTCGTGAATTTTCAGGTCATTTCAGGATCCATGAAAAGGGGTTTTTAGTAATGCGATCTCTGTTGCAAGCTGCATTAGAGTATTTCTGTAGCTACCATTTCAACTTTCAGTTTCTTGTTTGTATAGGTTGTGAAAGAGACTATAGATCCAAGTTCAACAATAGAGTTTAGACCAAATACTGCTGATGATCCTCACAAGAGAAAACCTGATATAAGCAAAGCAAAGTCGTTACTCAACTGGGAACCCAAAATCTCACTAAGAGAAGGACTGCCTCTCATGGTGAGTGACTTCCAGAGGCGCATTTTGAATGAAGATGGAGGTAAAGGTTTCTAATGAAGAAAATTACAAGGAGTGAGACATGTATAGTGTGAAGCAACTGAATTTTGCTGATTCATTCATTCATTGTCCAAATATCCTCTAAATCGAGCTTCATCACACTATAGTAACATAAAAGGTTTTTTGCACTTCATTACAAGCTTCCACATCCCTATTTATTTGTTTTCTTTTCAATACATTTTATCCAATAGATCTGTGGTGCTGCTGGTGAAAAGGTCTTTTTGGCCACGTTTTTTGTTTCCTTGACCCAGCATGATTAGGCTATACCTGAAGTATGGTTGTTAGAAGCAGCCCAATCTGTTTGTATGGGCTTCCAATGCCTCCTTTATCTCTGGCTTGCCATTTCCACTTGCCCCATTATACTACATATATGTATCCATGCAAATAAACATGACATACGTATATTGTATTTGTCAATATGACTGATATTATGGTGTGGAACTGTTTCTCTAAGTTTTGCTTCACACACCCATCTAGGCATAAATTTACTCTTCCAAATTTTAAGCTTCTTTTTGTTTTGTGAATGTTTCCTTCCTTTTTGCTGGTGTTGTTGCTGCGGTTGCCACAGGTGTGGTTGGTGCTAGGTGGGTAGTTGAGTTTTTCATCCATGTGTTGAAAACTTAGAAAAACAGCATTTGGTTTTAAATTTCATATAACCCCAAGCATGCGAACCCTGTGCAGGAAGTAGAATGCATCAACTCGGTAATCGTCGTCAACTTATTTACTAACACGGGCTGTTACATATGCTTTAGATTTTAGCCTTGAATTGATCCTTTGTTTTGAATTATTGTGGGGTGCCATGATGATTTGTGGAGACCAGAAATGTTTGTTCAAACTTTTACCACCGTGAATTCAAGGTGAGTTCAAAGGGACAAATATATGAACGTGAAGCCAAATGGCAACGCCATAATATCTCTATCTTCTGGAGAGAAAAAAATAGGTGTTTTCCTTCATTTTTTGGCTCTTGCAATTTGTTTGAAAGCTTTAACATCTTATTTCAACATGAGAGCTACATCATCTATAAATACATGTCAACTACCTCAGCTATGAGTTCATCTACCATTACTCTCTCAATTTCCTTGCCTATTACATCAACATCATACCCCAACACTAACCATTGAGTTGTCCTTCCCAGCACTTCCTCTACGATGGTTTCATCTACTTTCTTCACTTGCTTACCTAGAAACTTACACAAATTATTGCAGAGCCCTTCATTAAACCCTACTTGAATTGTTGGGGGTCTTATCCATGGATAAGGGTCAGTGAATTTTTGGTAAATATCCAAAATTCCTAAATTTATTTGGTCAAAAAGTAGCTTCCTTTCTGACCTTGATTGAGAGGACCGAACCGCATACTTCTTCTCGAGCTCCTCAAATATAGAAGGATCAACGGGGCAGTCCAAAGAATGCCACATTGCGATGAACATATTGGGGTCAGTATCTTTAAAAGCTGAGTTCTGTAAGACATCATTTAGATATGAAAACTCCCAGCGTTCTTCAGCTTTACATGCAAACTTCTCCTCAGGAAACCCAATGGATCCTTCCCCTCCATCTTCATCACTCGAGATGTGCTGCGATTCTTCAGATTCAGCAAATGCTCCCGTCTCTAACTTGAGTAACTTGAGTTGTCTTCGAAGCTCTGTATCACGAGACAGAGGAGATCGAATTAGAAAACAAAAGATAGTAAACACATAAGATTTTTTTCTTGGCAGCAGCCTGGCTAGTCCTGAGTGAGATCATAGGCGTACACAGTAGTAACTTTATAATTCTCACTTCTCAGATCACATCCATCTCTTTCTTCTCTGATGAATGAAAATTGTCCCATTCAATAATTTATTTATTTTTATTTATTTTTTTTCCTTTTCATCCTTCACAATGAAAAATCAGAAGGGTCAATGGTATGACAAGAAGCTACGATCATTTACTTATGTAATTACCATGGAGGTCAGCACTTAGACTCCCAAAGCAGTCAGAACCAGGTGGTAGATCATCTGTAAACGGAGGTTCCAGAACTGAAATTGGACTGGGTTGATCAGCTTCCTTTGAGCTTACAGGAGAATCTAATCCAAGTACAGATTTCAAATGGAACGACGTATCTTCAGATGCCACGGGCGACAATTCCTGGACATAACAAAATGTTGAAACCGGGGGAAAAATTGTCAAGATGTAGGATGTCATAGTTAAAATATTTCTTAGTGTAGGGCGAGAGGATTTGGAGACAAACCTTAGAGATAAAAAAATCTTGGTCACCAGAGCAAGAAATATCTTCTACTACTGAATGAACAGGCAATTCAGGTTGAAGTTCCTCATTAGATGATACAATTGTTTCATCGGATTTCACTCTCAAATCCATCCAATTTTCAAAACCATCAGTTTGATCCTTCACAGGGAAAAGTGTTGATTCCTCATCAACCAGAAGAGTTCTATCCGCCGGATCAATGTCTTTAAAATCACTGTCTTGATTCTGGCTAGTGCAGATCTCCAGTACAGTGTCGTTATATTCCCCAAGTGAACAGATAGAACTATGAGATTTCCTTCTCCTAGATCTGGAGTTTCTTCGGGTTGTATGTTCCCTTTGGCTCAAAATCTCGCCGATTGCTTCCTTTCTTTCCCACTTGAATGGATCCATGCTAAGAGGTTCGGAATTTGTTTTAAGAATTTCAGAGGCAGTTGATGAGGCGGGAAGAGATCTTGATCTAGATAACTTTGCTAAGCAGATGTCCTTCCAGCCATCCCTACTGCTTATACCAAAAGGTTCAATGCCCTGCTCATTATCAATTTTATAGCTGGATTCTCCTACATACCTTGGTTCCATGTATGTAAGCGTAGTTTCCTTCTCGGGCATGGCAAGCATCTCAGCCAGCGTGCAACTCCTACCGACCACACCGGTGTCATGGTAGTCACAAGTCGTTTTCCACCTTTCTGATGGTCTCTTCTTAGCCTCTGCACTCAAGGATGACTGTTTATAACGGAATGATGAAGACCGGCATTGACCATTTAAATCATTCCCAACGAAAGAATTTCTGTTCCTATCATGTCTTGTAATTCCAAGAGATGAACTCATGGAACCATAATCAAAATTCTCTCTCACTTGCCTAGTTTTCTTGGACACTTCTTTTGAACATCTAACCTCGTGATTTTTCATTCTCAAAGTTTCCATCTCCCTGTTCTCTGTCCTTTCAGATTCTGATGGCTTCCTACAATCAGATTGAAAAGCATGTGAGGACGGTATAACAACCCTGGAAGAATTCTGGGCCATTCCAAGATTTGGCTTCAAAACAACAATTCTTTTCGGGAAGATGGCTAATCCCTCATCGTCTTCTACTCTAATTCGAGAACTTTTGGCAACATAATTAAAATCAGGGGGGACGATATGAGCGCTACAATGTTTGCGAGATCTTCTATGCTTCTTCCGTGGATTCCTCCTTTCTGACTTCCTACCAGAGTCATAGCACACATGATTCTCATCATCTGATGATTTCATAGCTACCATATCATTACAATTAGAGTAGGGAAGAACATCATTTATGTCAAGCAGATGCTTCATGAACAGAGAATCTGGCTGTTGGAGATATTTCAGCAGAAGTTTCTTGTTTGAATCCAGCACTGCAAGTGCGTCAAGGAACTCCTTGGAACCCTGTAGCTTCTCATTGGTTACAACCCTTTGAGATTTTTCAGGTGATACCGTCCCCTGCAAAGAACTCCTTGGCTGATGCATCCCTGGCATCCCATCCAGATCCATCATCGCATCCAGACCCATCAATGTGGCAACGGGGCTGGGTGACCTCCTTCTGGGTTCAGCCACTTTAGTCATTTCTTCTGCTAAAATACTTAAGATTGCCTAAAGAACTCACTGCCCAACTTCAGCGTGGACTACAATTTCTGAATTCATTTTACCAAACAATCAGTTCTGTTTTCACGATTATTCCACAGAAAAGATCGGCTAGATCAACTTAATGCAGGAAGTGGTGAAGGATCAGAGAAATTTATATACCAAAGATATTCTTTTCAAATTCACAGGAAATACTTGAAGAACAGAAGGAGAGAAGAGGAGATGAAGGGGGAGAAGGGAAGAGTTCACAACAACGAAAGTGAAATTCAATTTAAAGGTGAACTCCGGAAAGTACCTGGATGCCAATCACTCTTCCGAGCAACTTATTTTCACGCGCCTCAGTTATGTCCAGAAAAATTATTACAGAAAGAGATGATTTTATAAAGAAATCCCTGCAAAAAAACATAAAAAAAAAGGAGTGAAAGTCAAAAAGGTAAGCTCTTGAGAACCTGTTTTAGCTAAGAATTCAAGCCCAGACAATAACCTCTGAGGCTTGATATTGCAGACGAATGAAAACAATAAATACATATGAACCAAATATCATATCATTTGGGTTTTGAAATCAAGTTATCAAAGCAATCAGAAAAGCAGGGTAATGGGGTTGCAACTTTTATCAGCATTTTAAGCAAAAGCCCCAAAGTTCCAGCTGAGAAAATTGTGGCACAGAGCTAGAGAAACTATGATATCTACAAATCGAAGTACTCGATTAGCGCTATACCTCAGTACATCCAACGAAAGCACAAGAACAAACAGACAAATTCATTTCTCTACGCTTTTTCCTTTCCCGAAATTTGGTCAAGAGCCAAACAGAAAACACCCAACAAAGAAACAACTGGCACAAACTGTTCACCCAGCTAAGACAAGTGATTCCCGTGAGCTTCTACCTATTTTGTAGAAGCAGGTCGAGGCTTCTCCACTTCACGCATTTAAAGCACTTTCTAAATAAATGAACAGTCTAAAAAACACATTCGAATTCCACCACAGGCAAGTGAAGGACACCTCTAAATCTCAGATTCAAGATTCAATAAAACACGGAAATCTGCAGAACGTGATATTCGAAGATAAGTTAATAAGGAATAGAAACTAAGCCTAGCCGAATCGGAGACACGAAATTGGCGAATGATTGAGAGAGACGAGCGGCAGGTGGAAGGAACTAATGTCGAAGTGTCGGAACTTTATGCCGCCATTACCTTTACGTCGTATCCAGAGGGGAATTCTTGGCCTCCGACTCTCCAGATCAATTAATGCGACGTGACATAAATGAAACTCAACCTTCGTTTTTTAAACTCGACAAGTTCAATTAAACGATCAAGAACGTTAATAGCTTCAGGAAACTTATAAATCTTGCCTCCATGAGCGATCAAAGAGCTTCAACATCATTGGGATTGTTCGCCAATTGTTCTTCATCACAAGCTTCATCCTCCCTGGTTTCCTTCACACACTCTACCGTGAGCGGAAACCCTGATCACGTACAGAAATCTTGGTAATACCCACTACGACGTCGTTTACAAGAGAACGCAAAAACCCGCCAAAATCTCTTTTTTCAAAATATATTCTGGAATAGCAGTTTATTTTCCTAACCATGATTAACAACAAGTGGGTCCCATCTCTCGGCGGGGACATCAAATTTCGTGCCCTTTCCGGTGCCGCTCACCGGAAAACAAAGCCCACCGGCTTTTCAATTCATGATTTGGGCCTTAGGCCCAGAAACCCAAAAGTACCGAATTTAAAATTTTTCTCCATTTTTTTAAATGCATTTATTTGAAATAATTTTTTAATACATAATTTTCTTATGATTTTTATTAAAAATTATTCTAATAATATAACGTTAGATTCTAACGGGTCTGTCATTCTCCGTTTAAAGGAAGATTCCTTACTCGATCGAGGACAAGTCCTCGCAGACGACAAGCGTGAAAGTTAAGTTTCTTAATTTTCTTTTAAATTTTAAAATTCAATAAATAATAATAATAATGAAATATGTGTACAAATTGCAAACTAGTTTGGTAAAGGAAAACAAACTCCTTTCAAATTTAAACTTGTGGATTAATTTAATCTTCCAAAGTGGGTGGTTGAAGTTGATGGGCCAAAAAAACTAATACTCACTTGAATCATGCTTCAAATTATGCTGTTAAACAAGAAAGATTAAGCCAATTCAATGTCATTATTATTTAATGGGAGAAAAAAAATAATAAAAGAAAGAAACAAAACACACAGTTAAAGATTTTGTAGTGCTTCCAAAATGCCAAAAACACGGGAGATTCCATGAAAATATGAACAAGACACGGACCAATTTGGACAGCAAAAGTTTATTTAAATTTTGTTGAAAATGATTAATTAATGTTAATCAGTTTGATTAGTGGGAGGTTCATCTCCCTAATCTCATTCCGCAACCGAGATTTTGTGTATCAAACTTTTTCCATTTGGGTTGGTTGGTGGTCGGTTTGTACTTTTTCTATTTGATCGTTCATTCAAATAGTTTTTTTCGATCCATGATTACTCAGAGTAGAACGTTTAGAAAATTGCACAACGACCATACAATTCTATCATTAAATGAAATAAACACGTCAATTTAATTACTCGTTCTTAAAATCATTTCAATGATTAATCCCACTTCCCCCAACCACTAATCTCTTGTTGACATAATTGTAAATATATTATGTTAATCTACTCTTATATCATTCCATTATGAAGCAATCATTAACCCAACTTCTACTTCCACTTTTAAACTTAGTTTATATAAATTAATCATTAATTAAATACTTTATGTTAAATTATTTATCGGAATAATTACTTTTATGACGACATTTAACTTTTTTGAATCTAGACTATTATATTTTTAATTTGATAAAAGAACGAAATTGAATTAATACGATGAAAATTAAGAAAGTTTGAATTAGATCGGCTATTATATGATACATTAACTTTATATTATATGATATATATAACTTTTATATTACATGATTAGATGACCCGTCTTCTCGTAGATGAGTAGGATAAAGCTTGGCAATCACATGAAAATGGAAAGTCAAATTCACCAAATAAATCCCACAAAAAGTCTACTAATAATTAAATATATAGTCTATACGTTATAATATAAGCTTGAGAGAATTAATACGAAGTTCTATTATTCACCCACGTGATTGCATCGAGTTTGACTTTATTTTAATTTTTATAATATGCTTTTAAGAATTCTAATGAAATAATTTTAGAACAAAGATTTTTATGTGCATTCATTTCAGTATATTTTATACTTTAAATACATTTATTTTTAAAAAGCATTTTCGAACATATTTTAAAATCCATTTAAATTTGGTTTGTTTTTTTTTTTCTCTACCTATTTTAGCTGGATACAAGATACGTGGAGGGTCCCGATAATTAGGTAAATAATTATGACATGAAGACGACAAATTATGGATTAACATCTACGGATAATTATTGTAAGAAAAGGAAAAAGAGATTAGAGATTTGATTATTGAATATTAATTGAGATTAATGACATGTAATTAGAAGTTTCTAAGGATAATAAAAGATATTAATCTTTTTGGACCGACCTTCTTCGTAGCTCCCTATCAACATAACAGTGCACTAAGAATCCCATCATGGGAAAGTCAAAAAAGTTGATATTATCAGTACGTGTCCGTAAAAAACTGATTTAATTATTTGTTATATTCCTTTTCTAATATTTTGGTAGATTGAGGTTAGATCTTTAGTCAACAAAAGTAACCCATTTTATATGTTTTTAATCGTTTTATATTGGTATAAGCTTGCTTTTATGGGTTAAAAAGGGCTAATCAAGGTACTTTTTCTAAGTTTTTACATTTATTTGGATATATGTTATGTTTTATCGTACACGTCTATGATTTGAGATAGGTTTTGACATAATAAAATAAAAATTATTGATATGGAAATCGATCTTTCGGTATATTTGTTTATTGAGTTTATTGTTGTTCGAGATCTTGCGTAGAATATATCCTGTTTTCATTATTCTCTCTTTTGGATAGCTTAAATCTTCGGTTAAATTTAAAATAATTAGTGTTTTTTTAGGTCATGGTATAATATTGTGAGATTCCACATTTGTTGGAAAGAAAATGAATCATTCTTAAAAAAAAAAAAGAAAAAATCTCTTATCAGTAGATGCGTTTTAAAATTGTGAGAATGACGATAATACATAACAAACTAAAGCGGACAATATATGTTGGCGATGGCTTTGAGCTGTTACAAATGGTATCAGACCCAGATACCGAACGGTATGTCAATGAGGACGTTGGCTATCAAATGGATGGGTTGTGAAATCCCACGTTCGTTCCAAATAGAAACAATTTGTAATCTAAGTTGATGGATTAATTTTTAAATTAATTTCGTATCTAATATGATTTCATGAGGTGAATTGTTACCACCACCTGTAGTTGCGTTAGGTTAATCACAGTCAAGATCTTCAGGATCTGCAAGAGGCAACAGAGCCGTCCGCGTGGAATCTCCCTAATAATGGGACACTTGGCTCTCCGCTATTGGTTTGTCGTATATAAAGTGCCAAATCCAAACAAAAACAATAAACCTTAAATTAATTTTTTTGTTATTTAATTTCCGGGGTTGTTTTATGTTTAATGTTTAATGTAATGGAGAACGTGATCGGGTGTGGCGCACTCACATGGTCAAACTCTTTGACTTCCTTAAACGCCACCCATAGGCCACGTGTAATGCCAATATTCCGGTTTAAAGTATTAATTTCGTTAATTTTAATAATCCTTGGAATTTTTTTCTTTTATTTAAATATGTAATTTTCCATTCTTAATTAAAAGATTGAGGTATCAAATTGAATATTCTGTCTTCATAAATATGGAACCAAAAAATAAGTAAATAAATGAAAATTTCTTCTAGAATGCCTCGATCCACCTCAAATCCTACTAGTTAGTACAAAGGCTAGATGAAAAGTGGATCATCCAGCCCTGTGACCTAATTGACCTAACCCTGGGTGATCACGACTATTTAGTTACAGCTTCACCCTAGCCGAAGATTCCACCATTATCAACGAAGAAGTTAAAGACTCAAATAATCTCAATTAACCTTTTAGTTATTCTCTAAGTGTGACTGTCTTTTTCATTTACGGTTTGAGTTTGATACATTGTAATTAAATGATATATATTTTTAATTCATTTTATTGCAATCGTAAAGTTAAACTATTTTTAACACTAATCATAAAGTCGAGAATATTCAAAACTTTAATCATGCACCTCGATTAAACTCTTATGATTGAGTTGTCTCAAACAAGACTTCAATAAAATATTAATTTAGGTTTAAATGAACGAGCGAGTGAGTTAAAAGTACATATGGGGTAATGAATGGAGAGGGAGAGTGCTACAATCATTATTATAAAACATATGGTACTTATTGATCTAAAGCATTCAATTCTCAATATTTTTAATATTTTTAATTATTTAATATAAGGGAAAATATTGTTTTTCTTTAATACAAAAGTAGAAAGAATGAATCTTTAACATAGATAATAATGGATTAATTATAGAAAAATATTATTCATTAACATAATAAATTAATGTGTATTTAAAAAAAATATATTTATTAAAATTCTAATTTTTATAGTAAAAAAAAATTAAGGGACAGTTAGCCAGATTTTAGTTGTTTATTAATTTTTTAAGAGGCATCGTCTTTGCATAAAAAGTAAGAACAAGACGAGAGACGGCAGTCCCAGTTCGACACATTTTCGAATATTTGGAACACCAACTACTTCTCCCTTTCCCTTCTTTCTACTTTTTACCACGAATCTCCAAATCGCCACCTTCAACCTCCTTTCATCCGCCGTCTCCGCCTCCTCCGGCCGCCGCACAACCCCTCCTTTTCCACTTCGACTATGGTTTCCTAAAAGAAAAATTACCCTCCTCCCTCCTTCTGTAAGTAATTTTCCACTTCCAATTCTCCTAATTTTACCTTCATTTTCTGTTATTACTTTCTTCACGAGCTCCTCAGCTCGCAATGTTGTTTTTTTATAATCAAATTAGTTTACTCGAGTATGAATTTTTTTCTTTCTAGTTTTTTTTCCAATAGAAGGAATTTTCTCAGGAACTTTTCCCGAGAAAATCCCAGTTGGAATTCCGAGAAAAGTTCACTTTTTTGGAACTGGGTTTTGATCATCTTCGTAAGATCTGAAAAGGGTTGCTGAAAATTCATTCCTTTTTATTTGATTTGATTTAATTAAATTTCTCTATCTCTCTCTACTATTTTATTGGTATTTCATTTTCTACGTTTTTGGTTCCTTGCCGGAGGCTGGCTGTCTCCATTTTGTCCTGCAACTGGGTCTTTTATATTGCCGTTGAAAACGCTAATTAAAGCAATAATTAAGGTCTATTTCAAACCCCTCTTGTCATTTGATTATTAATCGTCCACTTAATTACGCTTTTTTTTTAATTACTTTGTTTAAGATTTAAAAAAAAAAAAAAAAAAAAAAAAAAAAAAAAAAANAAAAAAAAAAAAAAAAGAAAAAAGAAAAAGATACTATCATTCATTACTGATTTATGATTTGGATATTTTGGCAATCATTGTCCTCCGCCGTTTCAGTCGGTGGTTTTTGGTCGGAATAAAAATCGCTTTAGATTCGCTTCTCGGAGGTTGACGGCGGCGAAGCAATGGGAATGAAGCGAGGGAAGATCTTTAAGGTAAGAGTTGATTTTTAAGGATGGAGGTTGAATTTCCGACTTGTCCGTTTTTGGGTTTTGCTTATGTTGTTTTGTCGACTTGTTTCTCCGCCGTAGTCGTCGTGGCCGAGGGCTGTTGCAAGGAAGTGGCTCAATTTTCCGGCCGATAAGCAAGCTTTTCCGTCCGATTTCGTTGCCCAAGGTAATTATTTAAACTTTCTATTATGTATAATAAATTCTTAACTCATTAAAAAAATTGATCTATTATATTTTAATTTTAATTTTATGACATTTTGAACTTAATTTTGTATCGAATAAATTGATAAAAACTATATAAAAAAAAAATTAAAATTACTAATTGGTTTCGGTTTGGTTCTGATCAAATAAATTACTCATTGGATTTGTCGTTTGGTGTTTGGTTTAATAGAGAGGAGGAAGAGCTGCTCCGATCTAGACAGTTGCGCCGTCGTGCCGGAAGATATCGGAGGTAATGTTTTGCTGGACTTCGACACCGTAATGATTTTCTACAATCTCAGGCTGCTTTCAACCGTCAGATATCAATTTACCTGATTTGATCAGTGGACAATAAGTGAAAAGACTTTTAGTTAATAACTCATCATGAAAATAGGGTGAAAAACTCTGCTATCTTAGGGATCAGTGCCACGTGGACGGTGGAAAATGATGGTGCAAGATTTAGTGTAGTTTGACTTTTACAGGATGGTCATTGTTCTTTAATGTTTTTATCTCGACGTGTTCGTTTCTGATTGCTTCTTGAATTTCTAGTTGAAAGGTGGTCAATAGAGAAGACACGTGGACTTAGAGTTAACCCCAGCTGCAGTGAATCTCTCGACTTGAGGTAATTAATTTCATTTTTTCAATATTATTCTATTATTTTCTTGTCTAATTTTTAAATATTTTTAGATTTTGACTTTGTTTTTAGATTATCAAATATATAAATGTATTTTTTGAAACCTAGAATAATATAATAAAATTTAAAATTCAAATAAAAATAATATAAAGTTTTTTCGACGACATAATTATTGAATATTGATTTGAATTTGATCGAGAAAATTAGGATGCTCGTGGGGACATGGAATGTTGGAGGAAAGGCACCANGTAGAGAGAGTATTCATTGATCATAAACCCATGATCATTCCCTAAATTAGCTGATGTGGGACTTTNCAAAGGAAGGCTTGAGCTTGAGGGATTGGCTCAATTCTCCGACCCCAATTGACATTTATGTACTTGGGTAAGCTTTCACTTTTTATCTCTAAATGTTAGTTCGATAGCGACCATGAAAACTCGACCTTTTTTTTTTTTTTTTTTGTTTTATGGAATCATTATTTAAATCCTAAAATAAGTTTTTAAACTATTTTTTATTTATTTAATTTTCGAAATTTGACTTTATTTTTAACCAATTTTTTTTTATAAGTAGAAATTGAGATTATAAAATTACTTAAAAAAAGAGTGAAATGATTTCCTAGAATTGTGGACCTGAAGGGTCGTTTCATGCCCATACCTAACTTACTGGCCACCAACCCCTATCCTATCTAGCTCTATCCCCTCACGCGCCGCCGTGAAAGTCAACTTTGTTTGTCAGTTAGTTTTGTGGTTAATTGAGTACTTGTAATATTTGTTAATAGGTTCCAAGAAATCGTGCCTCTAAACGCAGGCAATGTGCTTGGGGCGGAGGACAGTGGGCCAGCTGCCCAATGGCTATCCCTCATCCACCAAGCGCTCAACACCGACGGCATCGGTTCTCCGACATCAAACAGCCAGCAGCAAGCACCCCAGAAGCCACGGCAGAGTTTCTCAGACTTGCTCGCTTTAGAAGACGACAATTGGAGTGGCGAAACCGGGATGTGCACGGCGGGTAATAAAGCAATGCGGCGGCGACAGTACTGCCTTGCAGCAAGCAAACAAATGGTGGGCATTTTCTTGTGCGTGTGGGTTGAAGCGGATCTTTATAAACACGTCTTGAATTTGAAAATCTCCAGCGTTGGGAGAGGCGTGATGGGGTTCCTTGGCAACAAGGTGAGCCACTGCCCACCGTTGTATTGAAAGAAACTCGAATTGTGGAATGATGTTTTGTGGTGCATTGATAGGGATCTGTGTCTATCAGCATGACATTGCACGGAACAAGCTTTTGCTTTGTGTGCACACATTTGACCTCTGGGGAGAAGGAAGGGGATGAGTTGAAAAGAAACTCTGATGTGACTGAAATTTTGAAGAAAACTCGGTTTTCACATTCTTGCAGAGCTACTTCTGAAGCTCATCCACTCCCTCCTGAGACCATATTGGATCATGAGTAAGTTTCTTTTGCTTTCTTTTTACTAATGACTTTAGAGATGGATGTTAGACGAACATGACTCTCCGCAATGGTATGATATTGTCCACTTTGAGCATAAGTTCTCATGGCTTTGCTTTGGACTTTTCCGAGAGGCCTCATACCAGTAGAGAGAGTATTCATTGATCATAAACCCATGATCATTCCCTAAATTAGCTGATGTGGGACTTTCATCCTACACCTCCCCTTGAACAAAGGGGGAGAGACGAAAAATCTTTTATTTTTTAGGGATAGGGACGGGGATTTGCCATAGGAATTCATGAGAATTGTGTTTCCACTAGGATGGAGATGGACGTGGGGAAGAGCAGGGTTGGAGAGTGTAATCCCCAACCTCGGCCTCCGTCCCGTTTAGGTAACGGTTTGGAGTGGATCATAGCATTAAATGAACATCTGGTTAGATCCCATATCAACTGAAGAAGAGAATGAGTCATTCTATACAAGAGTGTGTAAACCTCTCGTTAGCAAACACTTTTTTTATAAGGGTGTTGAAACATCTCCTTGGCATACGTGTTTTAAAATCGTGAGGCTAACGCCGATAAGTAACCGGCCAAAGGGGACAATATTAGCTAGTGATGGACTTAAGCTGTATCAGAGCTAGTCATCAAGTGGTGTGGCTCCCTGAATTGTGAGATCCCACGTCGGTTGGAGAGGAAAACGAACCATTCCTTGAAAGGGTTTGAAAACCTCTCACAAACTATGAGGCTTATAGTGATACTTTGGGACAATATTTGTTAGCGGTGGGGTTGGGCTGTTACACATCTTTACTCATAAAACTTGTGATTCTAACAACGAGAGTTATATGCAGTAAGGTCATCTGGCTCGGGGATCTGAATTATCGGCTTTCGACAGGCTGCGGGGAAACATATGAGCTTCTTAGGAACAACGATTGGCAGGCACTTCTAGAGAAAGACCAGGTGAGTTTGAGTTTGAGTTTGAGTTTGAACTAGAAGTTTGGCAGAAGATTTGGAAATCTAATTTCTTTGATATGATGATTTGGCAGCTAAAGTTAGAGCAGAGGGCTGGTCGAGTGTTCAAAGGGTGGGAAGAAGGACGAATAGAGTTCGCTCCAACTTACAAATACATCACCAATTCAGACCATTACGTTGCATTGACCTCCAACTCCAAGCCATCCAAAGAGAAACGCCGCACTCCAGCTTGGTAAGTCACCCAATTGGAGCTTGTTAACCTGCAAAAAGGAGAAGCTTTTCTGATCGGTTTGTTTTTATGGCCACTTGGTAGGTGCGATCGGATATTGTGGAGAGGGCTAGGAATGAAGCAGCTGTGGTATGTACGAGGGGAGTGCAGATTCTCAGATCACAGACCTGTTTACTCTCTGTTTTCAGTCCGAGTCGACTCGGCAGCCACCAACTCGATCAAACCGTCGATCGACGCCGCCTTGCCATCATTATGTGCAGCAGCCAAAATCCAAGCTGAAGAGCTGTTGCTCAAGGCGGAGACCATCGACACCTCCCTCCAGTAACTCTGTAACTCGTTCTGTCACTGACCCAACAGCTGAAATTTTAAAGCTGCAAGCTCAAGACAAGCTGTCTGGCCCCCATCGATCAAGCAGCAGGTGGTGGCTGATATGTCACTTCAGTCTGCCCATTCTTTTATTTTGGTGAAGGAAAAGAAGCCAAATCAAGGAACAAAGTTTTGGTATAGTTTTTTGAGAAATTTGTAGATATTAGGACTCTGGAACGTCTATGGTAAGATTTGCCTATTCTTACATGTTTATAATTTATAGCAAGCTTCCTACAACTCTATCTTGCTTGGCTTACCTTTGATGGTTTGAGGCTGCAACGTAACGACAGTGGGAGAGGTCGGTACACGAAAATTGATAGTTCGAGGGTATTTTATAGAATTAAACCCGTTAAAAAAAAAATTAAATCGAGTATAGTACAACAACAAACTATTGCATTATATTTAGTATTGAATCAATTGATAGTTCGATGGTATTTTATAGAATCAATGGTGAGATTTTTTAAACATTCCACTTTAAGCGCGTGAAAGCTTCATCCCCATAGACGTGTTTTAAAATTGTGAGATTGACAGTGTTATGTAACAGGGATAATATCTAGACACCTTTTGAAAATGACATTATAACTAGACACCAGTCATCAAGGTGGGTGAAATGAAACATCCTGAGAGTGGAAACCTCTACCCATTAGACAGACATATATTAAAACCATGAGACTGACGGGCCTAGATTTTATTTTCTCCAAAATACTAATTTAGTATTTAAAGTATAAAAATAAATAAAATAAAATAAATTAAGAAGAAGCAAAGCTAAGGAAACTTGGTTTTCTCCGATGCATAAAAATTCCGTACTTCATCTAAAACCCTTCAAAATCCTTCGGAAGAAAAACTACTCTCTGCGATTGCCAAACTCGAACCGCTCAGCATGAACTCCTTCAACAACACTGCGAATTTTGACAACCTTCTCATTCAAACTCTGATGGGGAGGCTCCAAATCCGGCCCCCAAACAGCAACAACAATCCCCTTATCTCCCAATCCCTCGAAGACCTTCTCTTCGATGTCGCGAATCTCTCCGACGACGACAACGATGAGAACAAAACACAGCTCGCCAAAGAGGAATCGAAGCTCGAGAAAGAGATTATTCGCATCATTCTCGCCGGAAATTCCGATTCATTAAAACCCAATTCCGGCCAAGCCGTCACGATCGGCGAGCACCACATATGTGTGGGGTTTGACGAGGAGAAGGACTCGGGTTATCGAGTTTGGGAATGGCACGGACACATTATGTTGTTTGATGAAGAAAACGGGTACACGCCGGAGTATATATATGGGAATTACTTCGAGAATCTCCAGGGGAAGGTCTACCGTGAGTTACGCAAACTAAAGGAGGAAGAAGAGAAGGAGAACGAAGAGGAAGAAGATGGAAATGAAGAAGAGGAGAAGGTGGGCGAATTGGGTCTTCGGGAGCTGATTAATGGCGGTGATTCGAGCGCCGGTCGGATTCTTCATCGTAATGTCAATGCCAGTTCTCAAAGGTTCCGCATACTTTACTCTCAATTTTTCTGACATTCTTTAGAAAAACATCTCTTCAATGGAGTTTTGAAATAGCCACTTAGTTTTTTATTCTCAAATGCCATTGATATATGTTTGTTCCTGATATCTTGGTTTGATTTTAATTTGTATATGTCATAGAGTTATCTACCCTCCGTGAAGTTCATGGAGTAAACCATTTCTCTCTCAAGTCCTGTAGTTATTGTATGTTTAGACATTGGTTCACCTCTGTCGGTAGAGAACTATTTTCATTGATTAGGTAAAGGACTTATGGATGGAAAGGTACAGGCATATCATATGTCTGTTGTTTGATGAGGTTTGAGAGTTGGCAATGTTCAATCCTCCTTGTGCATGAGATGTGTAACAATCCAAGCCCATTGCTAGTAGATATTGTCCTATTTGAGCTCGGCTTCCCCTTAAGGTTTTAAAACGTGTCTGTTAGGAAAAGGTTTCGAGACCTTTATAAGGAATGTTTCGTTCCCTTCTCCAACCGATGTGGGATCTCTCAATCCACCCTCCTTGGGGAGTTCAACGTCCTCGCTAGCACACCGTCCGGTGTCTAGCTCTGATACCATTTATAATAGCCCAAAACACTTGAGAGAAAGCTTAGAAGGGAAAATTCAAAGAGGACAATATCTGCTCGCGGTGGGCTTACTATTACAAGATGTTTATATAGTTATCATCATTGTTAGTAGTTACTCCACTACTCCATTACTCCATGGTGGTAGATGGAGCTATGGAAGTAAGCAAGGACTAAAAGGAGTTTATCTAAAGCCTAACTGATAGTTTGACAGAGGATGTGCGATTATTGAGTAGACAATACAATAGCAGAAGCTTAGCCACATGAAATCTCCGGTTGTGATTTTCTTTGCCTCCCATTGGGATTATCCTCCATAGATGAGCGTTAGAACAGCCTTATATTTGGGAAACAAGAAATCTTTAGAACCTACCAGAAATGACCCGAATCCTAGATAGCTTGTCGCTGATTGTCCGTAGAGTTTCGAAATCAATATCACATCTTTTCATGCTCCGAATGCCATGAAGAAAACAAGTAGTTGATGCGAGAAATTTAGAACTGCCATATATTTACTTACATACTGCAAAATGTTTTGAACGAAGCAACTAGGAAGCTTTCCACTATATTTGCACAATCTTATTGGCAGGATATGGCGAAGTTCAGGACATGGTTTATTTTTTAGGAAATTTATGGTAACCCTGAATGTAAGGCCAAAGGAGGTCTGTTTGGTGCATTTGCTCATAATTGTTTCTTGCATGCTTTAAATTCTGAAAGACCATATGTGAGGTTGCATTGTTGCTAGATTGTGCTAATTGGAAACTTTAAGTTTTATGAGCCGTTCCTTTTTCTGAATAACTGGGATTTAGAGCTATGCCCCGGAGGCACCCACGCCCACCCCAAGGCCTTCGTTAACTCACTGTTCGTCTCGGAAACTTGGACAAGACCTTGTGACTTTACTCTGCTCCTGCTCTTATAAAGCTATAAGAAAAGACAAAATGAATTTCTTAATAGAAGACGTGGCACGATACTTGACTTCTTCTTTCAAGATCAAGTCCCAGTTCAGATCTGAGAGCGAAAGCAGTAGGTAGGGTTGGAGAACGAGGGTGGAGCTGTTTGAAATCCTCTGGTCATAGGCTGTCTTCTTAATATTAAGGGTTTTTGGTATAAGTTTGCCTGAAGGTTCGTACTTCAAACCGCTGAGCCGGTATGACTAAGAGACGCCAAACCCTTACCAATGGACTTTTAGGTTCTCCCTTTTCGGCTTGAATTTGAAAGAAGATTCAAATCATTTTCAGGCATGGACTCATGCTTTTGCCACTGCTGTTTCACTTTCACTATTGACTTTGTTCATGTAAATCTTGAATATTTCAAACATGATTATTAGTTAGCTGTTCTTACTTGATGCTCATACATTTATTCCGATCGACAGGTTTTAGTCAGCTGAGTTGCGGTCTTTCGATCAGTATAAGAAGTTCGGACATCGAAGAACGTTGCTATGGACTACCATTTCACAGATTGCAGCTGGGTGTTCCTGCAGTTAGGACTCTGAACTTCATGTGTATTATGGGAAGGGAGATGAATGCATAGATTCAGTAACATTCCCTCTGTTTGATGAGTTTGTTCATCATCATTTTGAATAAATATTCTCTCTTTGCACTTTTCAGCTCACTTCTACAGTTCTACTGTGTTGTGTATTTGGTCATTTCTTTAAGGATTCTTTGTCTGCTTCTCGGGTTTTACAGATTTGATCGGCAAACGGTCAACAATTAGACATTTAATGACTCTGACATTCTCTTGCATCATGATTATATTATCCATTTTTCGCTTTTTAAGAAAATTCTTAGTTAAATTGTTTCGAGTCAATCGTGTACCTTTCTCATTCTAATGAGGAAAAACATTTGTCATTTGTTGGTTATCAGGGGCATCTCGAAAATGTTCGGGTCGAAATATGACTTTCAAATTAAGTTCCGAATCTAGCTGCCAAGGGGAGTGGCGATGTCATACGTAAATAGAAAGAGACTCAAGGCAAATAGAGCTTTTGCATATTTTCGTTAATCCATGAACAGGATCTATATAGACACATAGGTCCATGGATCCATAAATCACGATTGAAACGAAAGACAAAAAGATAAATCTCGATTTATGGATTTATGGATTCTTCCTTCACAATTGCTATATCAATTTTTTTTTATTTTAAAATTTAACAAGTTTTATTTAACAACCAATTTTAAAGTTTAAATGTAAAAAACAATATTTTCCAAACCGTTGTTTAAAAGAAATGGAACTATTTCCATAGGCAAGGTATGACGTGTCCGTCCGAACGAGTCGTAAAGTCGGTACATAATCTCGACCGCAAACCATTAAAATCCAATGGTGAGGTTTGATGACACGTCAACGATCCGCGTGAAAGTCCAATTAACGAATAAAAAACGCCTCATTCTTCTTTATAAACGCTCCTCCGCCCCGAATCTACTAATCGTTCAACCCGCGAGGCCGACTTCACCTCAATTTCTGAAAATCTTATTTACTTAGAACAATGGCGCCAACCAAAGCAGAAAAGAAGCCCGCAGAGAAAAAACCAGCCGAGAAGACCCCAGCTTCGTCGGAGAAGAAGCTTAAGGCCGAGAAGAAGATCGCTAAAGACGGCGGCGATAAGAAGAAGAAGAAGGTCAAAAAGAGCACCGAGACTTACAAGATCTATATCTTCAAGGTCTTGAAACAGGTTCATCCTGACATTGGGATCTCCAGCAAGGCCATGGGCATTATGAACAGTTTCATCAACGATATCTTTGAAAAACTTGCTCAAGAGGCTTCCAAGTTAGCGAGATATAACAAGAAGCCTACGATCACCTCACGCGAGATCCAGACCGCCGTTCGATTGGTGTTGCCTGGCGAGTTAGCGAAGCATGCCGTATCTGAGGGAACTAAGGCCGTAACCAAATTTACGAGCTCTTAGAATCCGAATCGGTAAATTTTGGGATTAGGTTTACGTTTGCAGTTACGGTAACATGTTGTGTAGATCCTGGTTTCTCTGGTCATAGGTATATCGAACTAAAAGTGTTAATGAATAACAAATTCCTTCGGTCGATTCTCTTCACTTTTGTTCAGCAGATGTTAATAATTTTTCGTCCCGGCTCAAATGTTTGTCGAACGGAAAGAATTAGGGTTTCTACAGATCCGATATTTCAGTGCCGTCGATAGTTCTGTTCTCGATTCACTTAACACTTCAATCGATTGTTTAATAGTTCAATGCTTCGACATGATCTTCGAGCAAATCTGAATTTTTGATAATCAGAAAGAGGTTGGCTGATCGAATTGCGCCAATAAACCTGCACGTATGGAAACCGACGTCATACAGGCAGGGGCGTTAAGTTTAGTAGAGTTTTGAAGTTTTGCGAACGATTTTAATTTTCATTTTATCAATAATTTATTTTTTTAGTAATAAAATTTTGCATTCTACATAGGATTGACATATATTCTTCTATTGAGATGGATTGCAGGTTTTCAAACGCCTCAATTTGGGAGAAGCTTCTACATTCATTCATTCCCTCTCAGGATCTACTTCTTCACAATCCACTCCTTTGGGAACAACTGTCACATATCTATCAAATAAAAAATGAATTTAAATTTGATAAATTCAGAGAATTAATTTTTTTTAAAAAAAGAAGTTTAGATATTTGTTTGATATAAGCTATTAACTAAGCAGGCCAGTCCAATAGGAAATGGGCTTTCAGATAAGGAGGCCCAGTTGAATAGGAAATGGGCGTTCTTATAAGGAGGCCCAGTCCAATAGGAAATGGGCTTTCAGATAAGGAGGCCCAGTTGAATAGGAAATGGGCGTTCTTATAAGGAGGCCCAGTCCAATAGGAAATGGGATTTCAGATAAGGAGGCCCAGTTGAATAGGAAATGGGCGTTCTTATAAGGAGGCCCAGTCCAATAGGAAATGGGCTTTCAGATAAGGAGGCCCAGTTGAATAGGAAATGGGCGTTCTTATAAGGAGGCCCAGTCCAATAGGAAATGGGATTTCAGATAAGGAGGCCCAGTCCAATATGAAATAGGCTTCCATATAAGGAGGCCCAGTCGAATAGGAAATGGACTTCAATATAAGGAGGCCCAGTCCAATAGGAAATGGGATTTCAGATAAGGAGGCCCAGTCCAATATGAAATAGGCTTCCATATAAGGAGGCCCAGTCGAATAGGAAATGGACTTCAATATAAGGAGGCCCAGTCCAATAGGAAATGGGATTTCAGATAAGGAGGCCCAGTCCAATATGAAATAGGCTTCCATATAAGGAGGCCCAGTCCAATAGGAAATGGACTTCAATATAAGGAGGCCCAGTCCAATAGGAAATGGGATTTCAGATAAGGAGGCCCAGTCCAATATGAAATAGGCTTCCATATAAGGAGGCCCAGTCCAATAGGAAATGGACTTCAATATAAGGAGGCCCAGTCCAATAGGAAATGGGATTTCAGATAAGGAGGCCCAGTCCAATATGAAATAGGCTTCCATATAAGGAGGCCCAGTCCAATAGGAAATGGACTTCAATATAAGGAGGCCCAGTCCAATAGGAAATGGGATTTCAGATAAGGAGGCCCAGTCCAATATGAAATAGGCTTCCATATAAGGAGGCCCAGTCCAATAGGAAATGGACTTCAATATAAGGAGGCCCAGTCCAATAGGAAATGGGATTTCAGATAAGGAGGCCCAGTCCAATATGAAATAGGCTTCCATATAAGGAGGCCCAGTCCAATAGGAAATGGACTTCAATATAAGGAGGCCCAGTCCAATAGGAAATGGGATTTCAGATAAGGAGGCCCAGTCCAATATGAAATAGGCTTCCATATAAGGAGGCCCAGTCGAATAGGAAATGGACTTCAATATAAGGAGGCCCAGTCCAATAGGAAATGGGATTTCAGATAAGGAGGCCCGTCCAATAGGAAATGGGCCTTCAGATAAGCGGGCCCAGTCTAATATGAAATAGGCTTTCAGATATGGTGACGCAGTCCAATAGGAAATGGGCTTTCAGATAAGGGGCCCAGTCGAATATGAAATGGGCTTTTAGATATGGAGACGCAGTCCAATAGGTAATGGCCTTTCAGATAAGGAGGCTCAGTCCAATAGCAAATGGGCTTTCAGATAAGGAGGCTCAGTCCCATAGGAAATGGGCTTCCAGATAAGCGGGCCCAGTCCAATATGAAATGGGCTTTCAGATATGGAGACGCAGTCCAACAGGAACTTGGCTTTCAGATAAGGATGCTCAGTCCAAAAGGAAATGGGCTTTCGGAGAAGGAGGCCCAGCCCAATAGGAAAGCATTGCAAATATCTGAAAACAAATAAATCAGCGAATTGTCAAAGGAAGAAAACGTGTAGAGCTTTGATTCGGCCTCGCAGCTATATCTATGAGACCGATTCATTTCTCTTGACCCAAAGGATTAGTTCCGTAAGATCCCAATTCCGCCACTATTTTCGACCTCATCCTCCCAAAATTATCCGATCCGCTTCCGCCGCCGCTGCAACGTCGCTGATCTTTTGCAGCATGTTACGGATCAGATGATTTCCAGTTCTTCTTTTTACTGACCGATTTCAGGTTCTCATGTTCTGAAACTTCGTGTTCTATTCGTACTTTCGATTCGCACATTTTCCATTTTTTTGAAAAGTTTTCTTCGAGCTCTTGGCTCGCAAATCTGAGGTTTTGTTAGACCCTACGGAAAATTAGGGTTTCGAAGAGCATTTCAGTATGCCTTCGGTACCAATTGATCTCTTCCTGCACCCTCTGCTTCCTTCTTTGACTTCTTTTCATGGTGGTTCATCGTCGCATCGTCTTAAGCGGCTTGAAAAGGGTGATCGGCGTGGTAATCTTAGTTAACATGGGGTTCTTTTAGCGCATTTCGTGCTCTATTCGTATTCTTCAGCCTTCTCTTCTCCTCCTTGCTCTTGGTTCGTTCGAGATTTGGAATTCCTAGAGAAATTAGAGTTGTAAGGTAAGGATTTATTTGTTTTGATCTTGAGGTCTTTTAGCGGTCGAAGCCTCTGAGAAGCGAGTCACTGGCAATTGGCTACTCGTTGAGAGGGGTTTTGCAATCCTTACTATTGTGCGAGGTATTGTGCTATAATCTTTTTATATTCTTACTAAGAATTTTACAGGCATAATAGCTTCATGTTTCTTTCTGAGCACCTGGATCCAGTTTCTTTTCGGGATTGTTTTACAATATCTTGGATATATGTGCAGGTTCTAGCAGATTTCTTGTGTCTTATATAAGCCTGAATGGATATTCCTTCCGTTCACCAGAAGTTGGCTCTCCTAGACGTGGACGGGTTGGATGATCTGCAATCGTCTTTGAAAGAAATTGATGCTGCATTGTTTAGTGATCTTGATGGATTTTTTAAAAAGTCCTTGAGCCTTGAAGATACTCAAAGTTCAGAATGTAAACTCGCTGTGAATTGCTGCTATAATTCAAATGATAGAAACAAACAAAAAGGGCTTGAACTTCCCGAGAACAACTCAGCTAATAAGCGTTTAAGCAAATCCAAGTCCTTCCCCATCCCTGCTGTAACATCCCCTCCTAAGGAATCTTCAGACAATGAGAAGAAACCACAAGTAGCGACGGGTGATGTGTCCTGTAATGAGTCTATGCATCAAGCCTTTGCAAGATCCATATCTTTACCTGTAAGTTTTCTTCTCATCAAAACTAAATAGGGAGAAAGTTGCAGTTCTGTCTTGTGTTTATGATTTCTTGTTTTAGTTAAAAGCTACTAATGTTCTAATTATTTTTTTGTCACAAAGTCATATATGGTGTGGGCATTGGAGCTTCTAAGGAAAGGCTTTACGAGTTTGGCTGACATTATCCTAGAGATTATGTAGTACAATTGAATTTTGTTAATATAGATACTGCTTGTCTATTCGTTTCCTTCATGCGAATATTTTCTTTCTGAGTATGTCATGTTTTTGTGTTCTTGTGGAGGCAATCCTGCTGTGGCGGCTGTAACTATACTTGCTTGCTCTGTTGCGTGGCTTTGTGTGCAACACGGAAGTGTGTTCTTAATTTGTTCTGCTGTTTTCTCATTTTAATTTCATTAAGAGTTTTCTGTCAACATTGTTTGTCGTGAGCAGCATAACCAAAAGATGATTATCTACATTTTTTGTTTACTCACCCCAAGTGCATATTTGAGTTTGTTAGTTAAAACAGCACATTATCTGAACTTGCTTGTGGTTTTATACAATTATAAATAATGAATTAGTGAAAAGCGAATGTTAGTGACGCTATTGCACATTTGCGTTTCATCTTATCCCTACTGTTTGCTGACATAACTTCTAATGTCCAGGCTCCTGTGAGGCTCGTATCTGCTATGAAAGGTAGCCGAGTACAATACTATGGGGAGTCGCCTAAGATGACTGTGACATGGGCTCCTGACGTGTACGATCCTCCTCAGACATCGTTGTGCCATAGTGTCAAAAACAACAAGAAACAGCAGAAATCTAAGAACAGGAAGAATGGAAAGAAAGGACAGAAGGGCAGCAACTCTTCACGTGGAAGTGGTGGTGGTGGTGGTGGTGGTGGTGGTGGTAGGGACAAAAGGCAGGCTCGTAAAGCCGCTAGTTCTGATCGGTATCAAAAATCATTTAACCCTCACGAAAGTCTGGTTAATACTCTCAATGAGTATGAGAATTTCGACGATGGTAGCTCAGACTCTCACTGTGGAAGCATCTTCCTGAAGACATCGCTCACCAAGGTGCACTACTCTGTTACTGAAGCCTTGTGAGCGCAGCGTTACTTGTCCAAGTTTTCATCTTCTCTCACAGTTTCTGTAAATAAATAAAATGTTTTTGTTTCTTTTGTGATTGTGGATAACCGAGAATCATGGACCAAAGGATTGTACGACGTTAACTCGTTTGTTGTTTGTTTGAGGATTTATAGACCATTTTGTTATATGATGATTTTGAAATTCGCTTTTTATTTATTGAACACTGTTTTTGGAATATGGGTGACTGCTTCTAGGGAGGGGTTTGTTTGATAATCTTGTTTTAGAACTTCTTAAATGACTAATTGAATGTAGAAGTTGATGTTCTAAAAATACCAAAAACAGAAACAAAAGATACATTGAAAATAGAAAAAATCCATGAAATTGGAATAACTCAATTATAACTTAGCTTTAGTTCAATTAAATAATTTCAACAGAGGACCAAGTGATGTGTTTATTCTGTTGTAGCTAGCTGCATTGCCAACAATCTATCTATGTAGTATACTCTGCATTTATCTTGACATAGTCGTAACTCAAGTCGCAACCCCATGCCCGTCCTTCTCCGTGCCCATCACCTGTCGACCAAGGCAACAATAACTAGCTTAGCGATTAGGCTGGTATTAGAAAATCCTTTTTGGTGATGTCATTGGAATATCATTGTTCAGAATTACATGAATATCTTTTCTTAGTGAAGTGAAAATGTAATATATTATTTGAAGAACTCACCTATAGAAATGGAAATTTTGACAGTACCATGGGTTTCTCCAGCGCTTCTGAGATAGTTACTAGCTGCAGCCCTGAAAACAGTCACAAGTGATTAATAAAATTACAAAGATGTTTAAACACGTCTTTAAAATGTGTGAAGATTGTCCTTGAACCTGTCAAAACATTGAGGTTCTCCTCCGTCCATTAGGAGAATGTTTCCTAGAGACACTTTGAGTTTCTTCTGCTCGAACGCCACCCCTGCGTACCCGGCAGCTGCTGCTATGCGTCCCCAGTTTGGATCTCGGCCATATATAGCTGACTGCAACATGAGAGCATAATAATGAAACATGCTTGCATGAGGTGCACCAGAGAAAGATGGTTTAAGAATGAAAATCGTGCCTTTACAAGCGACGAGCCTGCCACCGAACGGGCAATTTTTGCTGCTTCGGCTTCTGAACTTGCACCATTCACTGCAACCTGTGGCATTCGCAGATGGGAGATTTCAAGTTCCTTGATGTCAAAAGGCATAACTATGCAAGGATTTGTTTATAGAAATGCAGACCTCAATCAGACAGGTTGCTCCTTCACCATCCCAGGCTATTGACTTGGCAAGGCCTTGCATCACCTTCAAATAGAAACGAGAAAAAAAAAAATCTTTTGAAGCTGTCCTGCTTCTCAAAAGGACATACCAAAATTTGGATAATAATGAGATACATACCACATCAAGGCATTCTTGAAGCTGTCCTGCTTCTCGACTTTTCAGTGACGAAATTATATTAGAACGAGACCCCGACAAGCCACTCGACAAAGCAATGACTGTGTCGTTGGTACTTGTATCCCCATCCACCTGCATTGTCAAACCCAATTATAATAAAGGAAAATTGTAATTAACTGCATCTCGGATATCGATTATATACCATTTTTGTATCTATACCCTTACTCGTACCCTCGCACAAACCTAATATAAATTAGGTCTATGATACAGGCGTTCTTATATTTGTGCCATTTTTGCAAAACATTTTATCAGGTGATAAATCAAATCAGATAGTGTGAAATTATTAACACATACTGAACAATCATACCGTAATTTGATTGAAGCTTCGATCAACAGAAATTTGCACCATCTTTCTCCAAACATCACTAGCAACCACAGCATCCGTTGTTACAACCTGCCACATTGTAACAAATCAACATCAATCAAAATAACCATACGCATTTAACTTGTTCGAGTACAACCCGCAAAATTTGAAGATACATACACCGAGCATAGTAGCCATATTCGGGTGAATCATTCCTGAACCTTTCGCCATTCCTCCAATTCTTATGGTTGAGCCCCCAACCTAGGCATTAAATCAACTGTTAGTCCTGCCTGCAATGGTTTTAATTGAATACATCACAGCCAAATATTACGCACTTGGGACTCGATTGCCACACTTTTACTAACAAGATCAGTCGTCGTTATCGCCACTGCTGCAGAAGCTGCACTGTAAACAGGCTGATAAAGTTATTACAACCAGAAAGTTCAATCAGTACTTAAATTGAAATAAAGGGAAGGAGGGAAGAAAACATTTGTAAAGAAAATTAATAATGAAGGAAAAGGCTCGATGAAGCAGAACCCGCACACATAACTGCAGAAAGTACGAACAAACTTAACTAAAAGATTGAAGATTACCCTTCAACTGAAGATGAAAGGGATCTGACTAGTTTTGGAAGAGAATTCAAAAGTGCATCCTGCAAGAATTCAAGACAATACGTCCAGTTGGTATATTGTCAGCTAAAATACAAGACACAATACATTTCCATACCTTTTTGATTCTATGACCAATCACCCCTGTAGATTCAACTAGAACTTCCTCTGGCCTTATTTGAAGGATCTGCAATTAAATTTACTTAAAACTTAAGAGTTGTTCTGAAAAAAGAATGAACAAATTTGTTGTGAACATGCCTTGGAAAGATTGTTGACACATTCTATCACATCTTCATAACCAGCATCCCCCTGCAGCAACAAAAAGAATCTTCATCCAACATAGCCATAGATTTCTAACTTTCCAAGTCCAAACCGTATTCCGAGATAACTATCTCAATAGAAGTCATCAAAAAGACTGCTTACAGTGGCGGCATTGGCTTGACCAGCATTTATTAACACTGCACGTGCCTAACAAATCGTAGAATCGATCAAATTGTCGTTAGTGAATAAATAAGCACATGAAGTTACAATTTTAGTTAATGAATATAAAAGCATGGTTTGTTGAACAGAGTGAGCCAAAACCTGGTATGGCCATATAAGAGGAAAATCAGTGAACTTGTTAAACATAATTTGAAGCCGATATGCAAGAAAACCTACCGTTTCCAAATCGTTCAATGCTTTTTTACAGTATAACACTGGTGCTGCAGCAACTACATTCTTTGTAAATGCTCCTGCAAGTGAAAATGAGCAAACTCACAGTCAGTGTGTAGAACGTTTCTCAAGCTTAGCTATGGATGATCAAGTCACACGCTCATTCCAAACCAACCAGCATGACAAAAAAATTCAGAATTAACCAGTTCACCAAAAATTTTCCTATGATGATCATTGTCTAGTTTGTATAATAACCAAAAATTGATTAAAATAGAACGCAGATGAACTCAACAGTGAGCTCTTACCGGCAGAAATGGCATCAACATCGCAAGTAACGAGTGCAAGGTCGGGTTTCTCTCCCAATGCACGTAACCCGCCATAGAGCCCCGCAGCTTTGAACCCCTTCGCAGCGGTAACTCCTCCACCAATCTGAAAAACAAGTTGTCTTTTCAAAACTAAATGTTCTTTAGATTCTAAAATTTGGCATTTTCAAAGAACTTGTGAAGAGAAGATTAGAAGACAAAAACAAAAAATTTGGGGAAGGAAAAGAACTTGGAGATGAACACAAGAAGAAGAAAGGCAATAAAGTAGTCAGCCAACCCTAGAAACTCAGAATAAATCAAAACAATCGACATCTTCAAGCACACAGATAGTAAATTCACAGTGCCTGACCTGCTTCCATGGTCCATCAGGAATCAAAATCGGAGCCTCCGGCAAATAATTGGCGGTCTCACTCGTAGACACAGAAAACACTCGAAAATTCCTCTAAGACAAACAGGAAACGAGCAGAACATCAATGAAAAACCGAATAGAGAAGTTAAAAAACTAAAGCGGAAATGGAAAAAGGGGTATGAATATTGCAGTTGTTTGTAGCTAAAATCCGACCTAGAAACAAGAACATAGAAAGGGATTTAACCTTTGGGGATTGAAGGGCGGGGAGTTTGAGAGAGGGGTAGGGAGGAACGGAGAGATACATTGTTCTATTCTAACTGAAACAGAGACAGAGAGAGAGAGAGAGAGTGAAGGAGAAGGAGGCGACGACGAATCGAGCGTTATATAAAGTTGAAAAGGACTTTAGGAAAGGGGTTTTGTTGGGGTTTGGCTTGGGTCAAAAGATTCTGTCACAATAGCACTTTACTGGAGTGTAACAGTGTGCAATACTTGTTTTAACTCCATAATAAGTTAACCATGAGGAACTCACAAAGTTGACTCATCCTCTAGCTTCGAGTCATATTTGCAACAAATGTGGTAGAAGACGTGAGTAAGGAAATACATTTAAAAACAAGTTAAAAGAATTGAAGAAAGTAACGTTATAAGACTGTAAGAAAAGAAAAAAACATCACGGCCGAAGTAGCATATAACTCATGGTAGAAAGAATTGACGATTAGTTGCATCCTCTTAGAATACATTTTGGGGCATTTTAGTCATGACGGCTATAGACATGATTTTGGTGACCGGCCATATACTCATGTATTGACACAACATGAAATAGTAAAAGACTATTTAAGACAAACATGTAAAAGGGGTTTAGAACCGGCATGCGACCATAGACAACACGTTTTAGACGGCATGCGACCATAGACAACACGTTTTAGACAAGCATGACTGGGACATCCGACATGCAGTCATGGACAACATGATTTGGATAAGCATGACCATGCAATCAGAAGCAATTACCATGGCAAAGGGATGTATGGATCATCATGATCGAAATAAGAGTTATATGAATTGAGAGCTGAAACAGGGGTTAACCTTTATTTACGAGTTAAAATTGAAAGTTGGGACAATGAACGATATTATAATATTCATTAATCAAAAGGTTTGACATTGATATGAATGATGAAACAATATTACATTAATATCGATATTTGATAGATATATCAAAAAAATTAACATTTTGATATCATTTTTTGCATCAATAATTTAAGCCATAAGTGGGGGTGTCAATGGGACAAGTGAAAATTGAAAGGTTCTTATTCCATAATCTCTAGAACATGCCAACATGGAGAAAATGCTATGAACAAACAGACAAACAGTTTGCAGGCTTTAAGAACCCACTTACTTTGGTCTTTGGTCTTCCAATCCATTCCCATGGTTAAGCTTAGATTTTTGTAATACATGAGTACACTTTGTAGAGAGTTTACTTTCAAAATGTTTAATTATGGAAGAAAAATATATTAGCTTAATAATGATTTTATTAGCGATGTGGTTTATCCTCTACCCCTTTTCTTCTACCGACTCTCGCTGTTGCCGTTCACGGCCCTCCTCCTTGACAGCCGCCGCCACTTCTCTCCTATCTCAAAAACCCTCTAATCTTCAAAGCATTTCTAGGGAGAAGGGAAGAAGAAGAGACACTGAGAGAGAATAAGTGACCTCAAAAACAAAATTAATATCTTTACCAACTCATGAAGCCTCCACATTATTTTCTAACTAACCGTCCAAAGACCATTTAGAAGCCATAAACATCAAACTAAAACTCGAGAGAGACCAAAGGGTATTTTACAAAGAAAACCCACAATTATTCAGGAAGAAAAAAAAAGGAGAATTTGATCAAAATTTCTGAGGGTGTTATACAGACAGGGTTGATCAAAACTTGTAATAAGTCCTAAAAAGGGTTTGGGAGAGGAAGAGAAATTAGATGCATACAGAAACAGAGATGAGACTGCTGGAAGAACTTGATAGAGCAACAGGCAAATGCAAATACAACATCCACTTCCAAGTTGGTGGGCCTATGTCTCTGCAACAGCAAGCCAATCTTGTATTTCCCCCTTTCTTTGTGTTAGTATTTTTTTTACACTTCGGAAGCCGAACTACATGAAATATGATTTTAGTTAACCATAAAATACAAAAACAAAACAAAAAAACAAAAACAGGGACAGAGAGAGAGAGTCTCCAGCATGCATAAAAAAATGTCAGCATGCAAATTCTTTTTCTTTTTTCTTCTTTTTTTTCCCTTTCTTCACTGGTACCCCCTTCCTTCCCAATTAGTTAATTATCTAATTTCTAGTTTGTACAAACAGAACAACCTTCCCAGAAGATGATTGTTGCCTTTGGCTGCCAGTCCAAACCAAAACTCGCAGCAATTATACATCACAACTACGTTATGTAGGATTTAAAGGGGAAAAAAGAATGAAATAAAAAAATATAATATATAAAATTCCAACTTTCAGCTAAAACCTTTGCTTCCTTCAAACGGGATCCTAACTTGGAATTATTTCGATAGAGACGTCGCACCAATCATCATGTCAACGTCGACTGCTGGACCACCTTCTCTAGCATCGATGTTCCGTTGAAGATCGTCAGCTGGACCTCCCTCATATACTTCATCAACTGCCCAATCACAGACAACAAGAGAAACGTTTCAACAGAGGATGATAATTTGCAGGTAACTGAGACAAGAAATGACTCGGAAATGGGTATAGCAAATCATCCAGTAAATTTTGTCCAGAAAACCATGTTGGACTAAGAAAACAAATATTTTGGATCAATTCAAAATTTTCAATTTGGATCAAATCACAGAGTTGTGAGTTGAGTCAATAAGCAATTAATGCGAAACTCAGTTGTTAGGAGTGAGCCAAAAGTAACAGAAACAAACTGATAACCCAACCCATAGTTTAGGTGGAATGGATTGAGTTGTCAATTATTTTGTACGCTCACAAAAGCCAACTATAGCATCATGGGATATTGCTTACTTGTTCTTCACTCATCTTTCTGAAGCCCAATTTCTTAGTCCAAATTGATTCAGCATCCTCGGCTGCAGGGAGTACAAGGTTTTGCACATTCAGGGAAGAAAGTAGCCGCTCTATACAGGAAAACAATACTTGGAAATAACCCTGCGCACCCCCAAAAACAAAAAAAAGATTCAACCAGAGCAAAAGAGAGTAGAGATGAAAACCTACAATTTAACAATCAACTACAACCTTCTCAATAAGAACCTTAAGCACGTACCCTGCCCTGATGTTCTCGACTTGTGGCAACAATAGGAAGCTCAGCAACTTCACGACCAAATATCCTAAGAAGACCAGCCGATACAACTATCGATCTGAGAAGCAAAGGATCACAAGAACGTGAGGGAATAAGCGTAGGAAAAAAAAAACATGTAGTGCACTATAGCTAGAATGTCATACCTCACAATTAAAACAACGCAATACATTCCTCCAAACTCTTGCCCAGATATATTTCTCCTGCAGTAAGTCATTATATATCAAACATCTAATCATCTAAAAACACAAATAGACAAGCATCAATCCAGTTAATGAGCAATAGGGAATGAATTCATCAGGACTCTAGAGCCTTTACCCCATCATTTTAAGGAAACAAACAACACTGATGTGCCAGAGAACAGACCATAATTTATAAATTGAAAACTAGCCTAAAGAAGTTCGTAGAATTAAAAAGAATAAAAAGAGATAAAACTCCAAATATTTATCTTGCCAACGACATTGGAATAGCCACAAGATATAACATTTATCTTACCCATAAACCATAACAGGAATCAGATCACGACCTGATTTTGCAACAATAGGATCAAAACATTCCTGTTGGAAAAAAAAAAAGAGAGAGAGAGAGAGGTGATTAGAACTCCAGAAATAACAACTTCAATCAAAATCAAAAGAGTTAACTCAAAAAATGTAAAAATCATTTAAGGGAGTTTGATTCCCAGATTTGAAAAGCTTAAATTTATGAAGCCCATAGTTGTATGTTACGTATGTTTGGATTGCAAAAGGGAATGGATTTAAAATTTCTAAATTTGTAAAGTTAAGGATTTAGATTTTGAATGGAAGGTTAAGAAGAAGAATTGCTGGGGTATCAGATTAATATGGAGAGCTGTACCCGAAAAATAGCAGTTGCCCTCGAAAGAAATGGAAGATCTTCTGGGAAGCGACTTTTTCCACTTAAAATTTGCCACCGAACATCATTAAGAGCTCCATCAACTGGTAATCCTTTTCCAACATGCTTCCTAATTATTAAATCTGATAAGGAATCTGGAATGATCTGTGCCCCGTTCAAAACTGTATTCTGAAAAGCCACATGGATATTACTGCACTCGTCACAGCAGAACCACTTGTCCTTGGGAAGTTCCTACAGAAAGATTGGGGTTCTCTAAGTACCTTCATAATATTATTTAAGATTAGTAGTGAAATTGCTTTTAAACATACCTTCAGATCACATAATCCACTATCCCGCAGACAGCCTACATGGAATTCTCTTTCACACTGAAAAAGAAAAAAAAAAAAAAAAAAAAAATGGTCAGATTTGCTTGGGGAGAGATTTACTTGAAGATAGATCTGATGTATATATTAAATCTTTNGCAAATTAAACAAAGCAAAAGGAAAAAAAAAAAAAAAAAAAAAAAAAAAAAAAAAAAAAAAAAAAANCTTGATCACAAAGAAGTACAGTTCGATCATCAAATTTAGCGGCACTGAAATCATGTCGCCTACAAGATTGTGAGAAGTTGTATCAGAGTTAAATAATAGTACAAATTCATGTACCTAAGAAATAATGAGATCTGACCTTTTTTTCTTTCATAAGAAACAACAAAAAGAGTAAAGAAAGCTTCAGTTTTATCATGAAAGAGTATCAATTACATTTTATCAGCACTTTTTTAATTGGGGTCCTTTCACATGATTAGTGTTGGGGCTTCTTCTGTTGTTTTTTATGTTTTATTTTCCTGCATGCCCTTGACCACTCTTTCATCAAATTTCACAATAAAAGGTAGGTTTCTCATAAAAAAATAACATCAGATTTCACTTGCTAACTCTACAAGAAGCACAAGTAGTAATTAATAAACAATTAAAAAAACAAACAAACAAAAAACTTAAAAAATCTGTATCCAACAACTACTGAATCAGGGTTTCAGCTAAACAAAATATAAATGAAAAAAGGACGAAAAGGACGAATGTGGAGTTGTCAAACTATCTTCTCTGTCAACTTTGAACATGCCATACATGATACAAGTTTTAAAAAGGCGAAACAAATATTTAAAAGAATGGGAACATATATATTTGATCCATTCCTAGAACAGGTTCTTAAAAATTATTAATATTTATCCAGTAAAATATGGTGCAGTGATTTACAAGTTCCCCTACCCTAGATCTCAATTTTGAAGGTGGCAGTGGCATTCTCCCAAACTAACTCGAACAAATAATTTCATAAAAGAAGTCATCGTAAAAGAATCTAGAGATGGGAGAAAAAAAAAGTAATTACCTGCAAACAACACAACCACCAATTTCATATTCAGGTGCTTTAACAACTCGTGTCAACCTAAATACAATTGGTTTTGAAAAACTCAAAGAACCTCCGGAAGGAGCCTTCAAATTGGAACCCACTTTATCTCTACAGTTTGGGCAAGACCAAACTCCTTCAGGAACATTCTGTAGATGCAGGCAGCCTGGAAAAAAAAAAACCTTTAGGAGTGCAGAACTAGCATCCAATTGTGAAAATAAGCAGATATAGTTTAAAGAAATTAGCAAGGGGAGAGTCAAATGAACATGGCCACTGGCTAGAGTGGGGGTAAAATAATAATGCTAATCCAATCCGTGGAGACAAACTGAAATCCATACTGCAGGCATATTACATAATTTTGGATGCAATTTTGAACAAACATAGAACACTTTTAGAATAATCAACCTGATGAGACTTCATCTAAGGATACACCAAACAAAGAAAGACGAAAATCCACCTGTATGGAAAGCTCGAGGGCAGCGATCACAGAAAATCAAATCCCCTCCATTACCACATGTAGCGCACATATCATCACTATCTCCTGTGGTAAGTTTTTGCCCACTAGCCAAGGAAATGGCTATATCATGAAGCGTAAGTCCATTTGTAGTATAAATGTGGCGGTAGCTGCATCACATAGCATATTTTTTAGTGTGACAATCTAGCAGCACTCCAAGATAATATAACACTTCACACCATACTCACGGCTGACGTCTGGCAGCCATCCCTGCATGGGCTTCAAACTGTGAAGGGCTGATCTGTTTCAAATTTGTGAAATGGTTAAGAAATAGATAAATATAGACCGAAAAAGAGATCAACAGAGAAAGAAGGGTGAGATTACTTCAACAAATAAAAGTTGCAGCACCTAACCTCTCGATTACAGTGACTACAGAGTATGCCATTTCCTTGCTTGTAGCCTACAAGTATTCTCTATGCAAAGTAGGGAAAACGAAAAGGAAAAAAATGTCAGATCAATCAACAAACTGGTTCATTACGTGCATACATCAGCTAAGATGGCAATTACCTGTCCTTTGACGAAGTATGCCAGCTCAGCCCCATCTGGAAGCCCATTTGGCATGAAAAGTAGCCTGTGGAGATCATTATCCCTGCCAATATAGGGGAAAACTATCAGTGACAAGGAATGCTATAAACTATTTCTTTTGGAAAAATTAAATAGAAAATGTGCTTGCTATAAGCAATAAGAAAAAAACCTTCTTTTTGTGCCTTTTTCTGCCGTTTTCTTCTGTTGCATGACTGGGTTGGATAAATTAGGGATTGGCCTGGCATAAAACGAAAAGTAATACATGACCAAAGCACGAGAGTATTCCAAAAACGAGACATATCTTAAAGAAAACGTAGTGGAGCACAAAGCAGCCAGCATTTTCAAAAATCAAATAATTATTAGAAAGTTAAAAGTTACAAAAAAACAATGCTAGCTCGTAGCTTCATGCTTCTAATGCAATACTAATACTGAGGAGCAAACTGTTAACTCGCTGATAAAATGCCTTGGGATCTAAATAGAGGCAGTTCCTGACAGCAAAAGGTTCACACATCTTCTTTGATGTCAAGAAAAAATATAGCACAAAAATGTTTAATCCATTCAAGAGTATTTACTTGGGTATGGTCGGTAAGGTAGCTAACCAAAATTTACGGAATTTCTTTAAATATTCCTTGCCCCTCAAACCCTATAATCAAACAGAGACTGATGCTTAGTCAATTTTAAGTCTTCAAATAGAGACACTATAGCATATAGATTTTATGTCACTGGCAACTGAAAAAAATATATAGAATAGCATAAATACATAAATGGAAATTGTTTGATTCAAGAATGTGAAGGGGATGCACATAAGTGGCAGCCAGCTAGACATAAAATAACGAAGAATGAATTACCCTCTTGGGTACAACAAATCCTTTTATTATTTTATACCTGTCAATGGGATGTGACAATTTAGGAACCTTCACATCATCATTTTCCACTTCAATAATTGCACTGTTCTGGTGGAAATTTGCTGCAGAACATAAAATTGTCAATAGAAGAAGAGAGTCCAACTCCTTCATTTTTAGAGGAAGGAAATTCATTAATTAGTCTCATACTTAATGGTTAATGCCAAAACAGAAGATCAAAGCAGCTCCAATCTTGATTATTTTTAGGCTTGAATGGAAAAAAAACTAGCTCATTTACTTAAAAGGCATTTAATTTATTTATATATATATATATATATATATATATTTTTTTTTTTTTTTAATCTTTATCATACATCAAAACAAGCCACCCCAAGCACCTCAAGAATCTTCCAGAAAGGAGAGAACTAGAATTGTTAGAAAAATCAATACCTTTCCAATCCTCAAATGAATCCACGTTAATACATGAACCCGCTACTTCCTTAATCACTTCATCTAATATGCTAAGAGGTGCACTCTTAATTTCCTGTATGACACTATAAATTGGCCTCCCATTCTCCAGGTATATATGATTATTTGGATGTCTAGTCTTGAAACCAGCGTGCTGCTCAAACTCATAAGCACTGAGGATCTGTTCCAAATTGTCATTTAATTATATGGTCACTCCAAGGAAGTTCGGAAATAATGTAAATGAATTGCTTATTACTTACAGTTGTAAAATTGCATATTGAACATCCGCACATATAACCTCCGCCATTTATAATACCATGTAGCTTCATCTAACAGTAAAATTGAAATTAAAAAAAAAAAAATTAAAAAATCAGACCGTGAAGAAAATAGCACCGAGCAGTATTAGGAAGTATGAAAAAATAACAAATACCTCGCTTGTCGTAGATATATACTTGACTCGAGCTCCGTCAAGTATACCAGTCGACAGTAGCTTTTTAACATTCGACGGGTAATTGTTTGGTAAAACCTTCTTCGACATTTTCAATTCCATTTTATTTGAACCTAAAGGATGCCTGCTGCTCTCAGCAATGCCTTCCCAGCTATGTGCAGATGTCTCCGTACAAGCATCGTCCACCAGTGAAGGTTCTGGTTTACAGTCCTTGTCGAAGTTCCCATATGAACGAACTTTGTCTGCTGACATGGATGCGTCAATTTTGTCCTTTTTTTTGCTGAACTTGAACGTAATTTTTCTAATTCCAGTTGAACTAGCATGCTTGGGTATTTCAATCACAAACCGAGAGACCTCATCAACATCACACATATCAACGTCATTTCGAGACGTGTCATTCTGGCAACGAACTCCATTACTAGAGATGTCCTCCGAGCTTGAATTACCCGAACAAGCCGAGGTAAGGTCCCCACGCTCAACTTGGTTGGTATTTTCTTGCTCCTCAGGTTGGCTGGTAATATCTTGGAAATGATTCCCTTTCGGAGAAATTACGGGATTCGAAACTTCTGAACGAACATCTTCATTCGACACTTCTTTAGCCTGCTTCTTGTTGTGAAAAGCCTCGGGTTCCGTATCTTCATCAAGACACTGATGGTCCCGCTTCAATTCGGTACTCGGAGCGCTCTCTTTCCCCAACGGCTCATTTGTAACTGCAGCCAACCCAGCTGCTTCTTCTCCCATCCAATATATATTCCTCCAAATCTGCAGAGCCAGTAGCTAACAGTCCCGCAAACCCAATCGGCAGCATCCAAAAAGCCCAGGCAGAATGGAAATGAAAATCGAGATTCACGTAAAAAACAGACTAAAATTCCTTGGAGCTTGAGAATTCGAGTACTAAACTTCAATAAAACCTAAAATCGTCCAAGTGAAAAGTATCAGAAAACCATTAATTCCGAATAACCGCCGGCTGTTATCATCAATTCAGAAACAGAGAGTTCACGCGTAAAATCAAAAAATCTAACCTCGACGCACTTCTTGAAACCAAATAGGAACAATCCGATCAGAACAACTCAAGAATAAAAAAAAAAATTTAAAAATAATTCAAGCCGCGAACACCAGAGCCTCCGATTGAATTCCCAACAACTACGGATCTGAGATCTGCACAGTCAGCAGCAGATTTCAGGTTTGTATAGAGTAAAATCGATCGGAATACGACGAAGAGCGGATTAGTTAGGGCTAGGGTTTTGTCCGCGAAAACCTGAAAGAGAAAAACGTGAGAGACGAGCAGGGCGGCAAAAAAACGAAATGGAAAAGCTTTTGGTTCGCGGTCAAGATTTAGCTCTGGACGAGATAGACATAAGCTCCACGGAAAAATAAATAAATAAATAACATATTTATTTATTTTAAAAGCAACAACAAAAATAGTGAAGTTCGTGACGGTTCACGATCTTTAGAAGGAGCGAGATGACGGTTTGAAAAGCCCATGGGGTCTACTTTTTAATCCAATAAGAAACTAACACGTAGGATTACTCGCCAGCATTGTACTTGCGTGGAGGCTTCTAGTGATGATGTGTCTCATCTACAGAATCAGGACCACTTTATTAGCAGAAACTTTATGAGCCTTTTTATTTTCTTAATTAAAAATATATTGATTTTTCTTTGCCTTTGGGCTTTTCCTTCCTTATTGCTTGATGACGTGTAACTTGAAGATCATGGCGGTTGTTTTTTTGTGTCAGAAACTTAATTTTGGGCCGTTAGATTATTCCACGTCATTGTGCTGATTTTGATTCTTTTTTTATTGTGGGCTTTGGGCTCAATGGACTAGATTTTAGTTTGGTTAGCCTCAAGGCCGAATTACTTTGTGAACGTTTATTGGGCCCATTTGAATTTAGGCCCAAATATCATGGGCTCAACTACAAAGGATCAAATAATTATACATGGGCAGGTTTATTATATACTTAAGAATTAATTGATTGGGCTGAATAAATTCTTAGGCTAAAATAATTATAATTTGTCTCCTAATTAAGGTTATTTTAGATAATTTGATGATATTAATATTTAAACATCCCACCCAACGTGGCATGCGTCCGTTCGCGAGGCAGTTAGAAAGTTTCCCCATTTCAATTTCCCACGGCGGTAGTTTCCATAAATGCCGGAGTTCCGATGTCTTTTCCATAAATACCCTTCCATTTATAAATAAAGACCGTTGGTTACAAATTAATTTTCACTTTTCATTTTGTAAAAAAAATATAATATATATATATACGTATTACCAATTATATATGCTTTTTTTTTATTTAATTTGAAACCATGATTTTTTATTACCATATAGAAATTAAAATTTTAAATAAAAAAAATGGTACGAAAATTATAATATATTCATATTTTTTAAATATTTGTGTCGAGTAGATCTATGTTACTGGCTCTAATACTCCAAAATTTCGATATTAATAAGGTTGACGTATTAACTAAAGACAAATTAAATATCTAATATTATAATAGATTACATACGTCACTATCCGTTAAAGTTCATTTTTGGTACGTATTTATTAAAGTTAACGGAACAATCTATTACGTAAAAAATTAAAAGTTCGTAGGTTTTAGTGTTATCTTTATTAAACTATTATAATTCAAGTGATTACCACACGAACATAAATTAGAATAATATAAATATAGTTGGGTAATTAGATAAGAATTTGAAATTCTGGTAAAAAATTAAAGATTTTAATATTTTAAGTATTGATATTAGGTTGAAGATAAATATGAAACAAAATACTAAAGTAAACGTTATATAAAACCAGTCAACTCTACCGTTACGCCGGCGACACACTATTTATCTCTGTTCACTGTGCTCTCCTCTACTCACAAATCCACTCTCAATTCTGAAATCTCCGGCGGAAAATGTCGCAGCGACAGGGCAGGCACCAGAGGAGGCCTTCGCAGAGCGTGTTCATTGCAGCGGATTACCTCTCCGAGCCGCCACGGGCAACCGGACCGGGATCTGCCGTTGAACATGCAGGTCCACACTCGACTCACCTTCCTCGCCCACCGCAGCAGAGTCGCAACGCTGATCCAGCGGCGCCAAGGCCTCCTGCTCCAGCGGCGTCGAATGAAGCTCCGAATCCGACAAACTAGCGGACCAAAAGCAGGGATCAACGACGTCGTTGTGTCGTGTCGCAATATGAAGATGAAGATGAAGTTCGCGTCTAGCTTTGGATCTGTGGTTTAGTTTCTGCTTTTTTTTTTTTTCGGTAATTTCTAGATTAGGTGTCCTTTATGTAATCTTAGTCACAGAAGTTGTGTCGAAATTTGGTGTTAAATCTAAGCTCATCTGGTTCGGTTTTTATTTATTTTTAATTTAAATTCCAAAGCTATCAAATTGCTTCTATTTTTACCCTAAAATTTTGATTTAATCAAATAATCCACCAACTTACTCACAGAAGTTTGATTTGATGCATGCAGTTCAGAGAGAAAATCAAACCAAATTTGGAAAAAGTGGTTTTTAAATATTATTATTATTATTATTATTATTATTTTAGACGGCTCCAAGGTTTAAAATATGGTAATTTGGCACAAATATTTAAATAGAGAGAGACGTGGATTCATGTGGTACAATAATTATAAAATGAGAAGAAACAAACAGAAAAAATAAAAAATTGTTGAAGGGCATTTTAGGAAAGGGAAAAAATGGAAGGCAAAATAAAGGTGGGCATTTGCAACAAACACAAGCAATGCCCAATGGTGGAAAAATGGACGGCGTGGAAAGGATGTGCTTCTTTCTTTTTATTATTATTATTGAAAAAAAATTAAATATTATTATTATTATTATTTTCTTTTTTTGGTGAGGAGGGAAAGAATTGCGTTGGATCGACGCAGTGGAAGGAATCTCGGGAAAGAGAATTGGGAGTTATTTTTATCCCATTTTTAAGTTTTTAAATTTTTTATATTTAAATTATAATAAAATATGTCAACCGAGAAACTGAAACTCGTAGCCGCCCAACTTCGCCGAGCTGCACGCCGTGTGTCCGCTTTGTTGTCTTTTATTTATTCCCAATGTATCGTTTTTTCTTTTAATTTTTAGGGAAAAGCTCAATTTACATTTTTATTTAAATTTATAATTTAAACCATTGGCTAATAATTTAAAATCGGTGTAATATTATCTAAATAAATTTTATTTCTCTATCATAGTTTTTCTAAAATTATTTTCTAATTAATACATTTACGATTTTAAAATGAAATTCTAATAAAATGTTTAAATTCGTTCGAAAAGACTAAAGGTATAATCTCCAAAATATTTAGATGGAAAACTTTTGTTATGAAATATTATAATTAAATTTAAATTTAATTTACTTTCCATATTTTTATTATGAACTTTCAAAAATTTGGTCGATTTTGTATCTTAAATTTATTATTTATCCAACCTTTGTCTCTAACTTATATGATTTAAAACATATTGACATGTTATGCCACATATTTGAAGCTACATCATTAATTTGGTAAAGTTAAAATAAATGTAATTACGGATAAAAAATAATTTTTTGAAACTCAATAATTAAAATTTAATTATTAAACGTTTTGAGATTGCAATAGAACCTATTTAAATTTAATACACAATTTAAAAACCAAAATATAATAAACTCGTGATTTTATGGACTAAAATATCAATAATTTAAAATTAATTTACAAAATCATAATGTGGTTCCAAAATATATTTTATTAATGAAATTAATAATATCATTTTTTTTTTTAATTAAAGGCTTGTAAAATTCATTTATAAAGTTGACCTAGAATGGAGCAACATTTTTTACTCGAAATTATATATTATAAAAATATTAATTTTTTTCGTTAATATTTTAAAATTAAGCTTATAAGTATTATTTTAATAAATGTAGACTTGGATTTACATCTAATTAAATTATGAATTCTTTAAAATTTGAAACTCAAAGAGACAAACCTTTTATTTAACATAAAATTTATCAAAAAAAAAGAAGAAGAAGAAGAAAACTTCTTGATGACAATAATCTTATTATAATTTTAAGATTAAAGGTTTTATTTTATTTCAAGGCAAATTAAATTAGAAATAAAAGATAATAACTAATAAGGTTAATTGAAGCCGAATGAGCCGGCTTACATGAAGATGCGGCGCAGCCAGAGGTACCGCCCCACGTCCATGGACACGTGGCGCATGCTGGTTGGATGGTCATCATTCACTGCCAGCTGTCAAATGTAAGTCACCGCCACGATAGCGTTGCTCCCGAGCACCAACACAGAGAAAAAAATAATAAATAATAAGAAAAAGGACCCAACAAGAAAACCACTATAAAAGCCAGTCTACATTTTTTTCTCATTTCTGAGCCCGCCTTCTTCATCATCTTCATCGGAGCTTCTTCTGTCCCCTCTCAAAATGGTGAGTTCTTCTGAAGTTTACTTACTTTCTGCTTTTATCCGTGGTCTGACGATCGTTTGGTTTTTGAGAAAGTAGGATTCTATTTCTAGTTTGCAACTTTGAAAATAACTACACTCTTGCGATCGGGAGTTTCTTGCAATTTGCGGAGTCTTTGAATCTTTGTATATAACTTTGAAGTCGTAATCCGCATGCAGTTTCTGTGGCGGGGAGTGAATGCGTTTTGTTCCCTAGGAGATCGGATTTGAGTTCTTCTGTGGTTGTTTCAACTAAACGAAACGTCATGTTCTTTGATTTATTGTCGACTTTGAGTGATCGAGTGGCCGTGGATCTATCACGATCTTCGTTTTTATTTTTTCACTTCTTGTTTTGTTACATTTGCAAATTTCTGTCAAGGATTGCAATTACAAGTTAATATTTGTATGTTCCCCCTTTTGAACCTTTTGAATTGCTATTAATCTTCTTATGCATGTTGTAAATGAGGGGGAAACTCTGTTAGGTTGTGATGCCTGCCTCTGATCCATATTTTGTTTGTTCCTTTGTTTTAAGTTTGGATGAAATCAATATCAACTATCAAGCTATGGATAAAAGCTTATGGGGGGAAATCTTATCCTGTCCATATTCTTATCTTGCGTGGCTGAGGAAGAGAATCCATACCATTTACTTGTTACATGGTTATCTTACTTTGACTTGGTGGTTCTCAAAGTGTAATAAAAAGGTTTTTAAGAAAATAAGCTTCTTGTTTGAGATCGTATGAATGTTTATGCATTGCTTTCTCTAAAATATTAGAAAAGAAAAAGTAGGAAGTCACTCTCAGTAGCTTCGTTAAGGGAACCTTTGCTTCAAAGGCTTCTTTGAAGCAAGGCATAAAGGCTGACCTTGGGGCTTAAGCGTGTCTTGGTGCGTGCCTCGGTGGGCTTCTTAAAACACTGATTTGACTAAACATGACTATAAATTGATGGCTATGATAAGGCTCTCAAGGGAGAAACAGAACAATTGTTGAAAATTTGAAAAATCTGATTAGATCAGAAAAATTCTCTTGTTCCCAATTTTATGCATGTCCAGTGTTGGGTTAAACATCAATCACCCCACTGCTTTGCTTTGTAGCCTTTGTTTGTATTGCTGTATTACCAATAACGTTTTATTTTCCAACTTTGTTCTTCCTTTTCAACTCTTTGTGTATGCATCTCTTCTGGACTTCAAAATTTTATTAAACAGCTTCGTTCTGGATTTCATAGGCCAATGCAGCATCGGGAATAGCCGTGAATGATGATTGCAAACTGAAGTTTTTGGAGCTCAAAGCAAAAAGAACCTATCGCTTTATTGTGTTTAAGATCGAAGAGAAGCAAAAGCAAGTTGTCGTAGAGAAAGTTGGCGAGCCAACACAAAGTTACGAGGACTTTGCTGCAAGCCTTCCTGCAGACGAATGTCGTTATGCTATCTATGATTTTGACTTTGTGACCGAAGAGAACTGTCAAAAGAGCAGAATCTTCTTTATTGCTTGGTATGGCTGATATCTCCTTTACTGCATTCCTTTCATGTTTATCTTTCCAACCACCGCAGTCTTACGAAACACCATTGCTTGAAGGTCCCCTGATAATTCAAGAGTCAGAAGCAAAATGATTTATGCCAGCTCCAAAGATAGATTCAAGAGAGAACTGGATGGATTTCAGGTAGAGCTGCAAGCAACCGATCCGACTGAGATGGGGCTTGATGTCATTCGAAGCCGAGTTGGCTGAATGCTACATTAGCCAATTCAGGTGAACGGTATCAATATCCCTGCATATCTTCAGTTCGAGGTGAACGAGTGTCTTGGTCGTGGTTTTGTGGTATATAATGTGTTTTGAATTTATGTTCTAAATGGTCTTTTGTATGAGTTCGAGCTAAATAAGCCTCTTAGTTTTTCAACTATATATACAATTTCATCCTTTAGGGAGATATTGCAGCAGAATGCCATCAGATTCCAGCTGCTGTTCTACCTATGCTCCACAGATTTATATACAAGAGGATTGGATATCCGTACTTGAGCAAATATTGGTGTAATTTTCCTTTTAGTGTTCTTCTTTAGAAGCTGAGAAAAGTATTTATTTGCTTGGAAGTAATCGCCCTACTTTTTATATTGATTTTTTTTTTTTTTTTTTTTTTTTTTTTTTTTTTTTTTTTTTTTTTTTTTTTTTTTTTTTTNTTTTTTAGTTTTAGTTTTTCCTTAATAAATTCATGTTCTGGTTAATAAAAGGCTAAATCAAAGGAGAAAAAATCATTTGAACAAAAAAATTTACTAATTTAGCGTAAAATTTTAATTGTAACAAATAAATGAAAGATAGTTTAATAATAATTAATTTAGTTACTTCAAATTAATTAATACAAAACTAATAGAAAGGACTAAAAGTGGGCTTAAATCTTGAAGTTGGTAGGCCCATTAAAAAATTAAATTCAAGTTTTTTTTTTTAAAAAAAGTGTTATTTTAAAATTTAGGACCAAATGACCAATAAGGACCCAATAAATTACCTTTTCTTTTTTCAACTCGTTTAAATTTTAGAATCAGATGGATACCGGACCGGTAGGTAGCTTAGAACTTGGGAGATATTCCGAATAAGGCCACCAACGCAACGCCCTACCATCGTGTGGCGAGCCAAATGGGGAAAATTTTCACAGAAGCAAAAATCGTGATCGGCCAGCGCTCTTCTCATCTCACATTCGATTTTTCGCATCAAACAAACAGAACATTTCGAGCTCAATCGAGCTTAATTTAATCGAAACAATAACCCTTTTGATTGTCTTCACTTTCAGCCGGCAATTCTCCTGGGTTGACCTCATCCGCTTGGGTTCTTCTTATAAGGCGTTTCTACGAGCAAATCGGATTGAAACGCCGAGAACATGGATCATTCGGATCCTGTAGGCGAAGAGGCGCGATTGCTAGTTAGTAACGCGCCAATTCGAGCTCCTGTGAATCATGCGAGAGATGTTCATGTTTTGAGCTTTGCTTTTCTCTTAATTTTCCTTGCTTATGGAGCTGCGCAGAACTTGGAGAGCACTGTTAATACAGTAAGTTTCTGTTTCTATTCACTCTGTTTGTTCTGTATTCTTCTGGTATTTGTGGAGAATGTTGAAGAAATGGACGAGAAACCTTAATCAGTTCATGTTTTGTACGGGTCTTTTTCGGGGTTTGCTTTGAGCCGAGTATTTTTGTTTGGCCGTGGAATTTCCATTCAGGAGGAGGATCTGGGGACTACCTCGCTCGGGATATTGTATTTATCTTTCACGTTTTTCTCTCTGGTGGCTTCGTTGGTGGTTCGAGCTTTGGGGACTAAGAACGCTTTGGTTCTTGGAACTACTGGTTATTGGTTGTTCATAGCTGCAAATTTGAAGCCAACATGGTAAGATTTTTCATACTCTCAATCAACGTGAGGTTGAGAGTTCTTCTTTTAAATATACTGTAACTCAATGTTGAGGTGATTGTAAAAGTTGAGATGATTTTCCGAACACTTCTTTTCAGGTTTACAATGATTCCTGCTTCTGTCTACCTTGGCTTTGCTGCTTCAATAATATGGGTTGGGCAGGTGCAATGTAGTAAATATTTTCAGACTATTATAGCAATGGATAATCACAATAATTGCAGTGAACAAATCTGTGATATAATGAATTTCTCAGGGTACATATCTCACTTCAACTGCACGTAATCATGCGAGAAACAATGGCTTACATGAAGGAACTATCATTGGCAACTTCAATGGAGAGTTTTGGGGAGTATTTGCAAGTCACCAGGTGAATCCATGGATTTAAAGTTTATAAACTTTGGTTCATTAAGAAATGTTATCAACTTAACAGTAAGGTTCATACCTTTTTAAAGTGGTAAATTTCTGCAGGTCATTGGAAATATTATCTCTCTCGTTGTTCTGAGAAATGAAACAGTATGTATTCTCCTTTTATTTACTTTCTCAAGGAGTTCCATTTTAGAGTTTGCACGTTCGATCCCGTTAAAAACAACTATAATGATGTCGAAGCAGGCAATTGCTGAATCATGTGATGCTGTTTGAGACCTTTGATCGCTTCTATAGATTGAATTGTGTGTTTTTGCACCGTGAATGCTGCAGGGTGGAAGAACCAATGGAACAACGATATTGTTCATTATCTTCCTTTGCATTGTGACGTTAGGTATAGCACTTATGTGCTTCTTAAGGAAGGAAGACAGTAAAGAAGAAGAACCCTCATTGTCCTCGTCCAGCCTACGCGCCTCTATATTGTCTTTGTCAAAGTCGGTCGTTGCTCCGCTGACTGACGTAAGAATGATCTTGGCCATTCCTCTGATAGCATATTCAGGACTACAGGCGGCATTTGTTTGGTAATTACTGAAACAAAGTAGAAGTATTGCATGCTCTCTGTTGCAATAGACTATGTTTTTCCTGACTAAGCATTCAAGAGTTTCAAACACAGGGCCAAGTTCACGAAAGAAGTCGTCACACCATCTCTTGGCGTGTCGGGGGTTGGTGGTGCAATGGCAATTTATGGAGCCTCTGATGCAATTGTAAGTATGCTTACTTGTTCCTTTTGTTTTATTCCTTCAACTAGTTACAGTCCTAATTTGATTGGAGGAAATTGATAAACAAACTAAATTGAAATATAGAGTAACAACTACCGGAAAAACCATGTGTCTGGAGGTACTACTTGGACACTCCACTCTCGAGCTATCTCTCAAGTCCTAATTCATTATCCAAAATAAGGTCTAACTTCCCCCTTCCCCGTTCCCCATTCCCCATTCCCCATTCCCTCTGTTTATTACCAAATACCTTCCCCCAACTAATTACAAATATACCTTTAATATTCTAATTGTAACGGTCCAAGCCCACCACTAGCAGATATTGTCTTCTTTGGATTTTTCCTTTCGGACTTTCCCTCAAAGTTTTTAAAACGTGTCTGCTAGGGAGAGGTCTCCACACCCTCATAAAAAATACTTCGTTTCCCTCTCCAACTGATGTGGGATCTCACAATCCAGGGGACCAGCATCCTTGCTAGCACTCGTTCCTCTCTCCAATCGATGTGAGATCTTACACTAATAGTATTCCTAATCTTCTTCTACTACCACTCCCATCAGAAGTATGCATTAAGCTTGCAGAGGTAGATTATATATAATGGCTGTTCGTCCAAGTTAGTTGAATACTTTGGCAATCTCTCTCTTTCTCATGATTTTGGCCATGGCTCATGACTCATGTCCTGCACATTCATATCTTCACTTCCAACTATTTATCTTTCATCAAAGCTATCGCTAGTAGAAAAAGTGAGGTTTTAGTGTTTTTTGTTGATGTCTTTCTAGTGTTCATTGGTTGCTGGTCGTCTTACATCTGGGCTCCCATCAATCACTTTCTTAGTATCTGGTGGAACTGTTGTTCAAGCTATTGTTTTTACTTGGCTTCTACTGGGACAGAGGTTAGCAAGCATTGGAAAACCTTTTACTTTTAGGATTATTTTGTAATAAATACTAAGCCATTACTCTTGAAAGCAGTGAAACACTTGGCGCTGTATACCTGTTTCTCATATCAGCCTTACTTGGGATTGGTGATGGAGTTTTCAACACACAGCTGAATGCTCTGATCGGAATACTCTTCAAACATGACACGGTACTCATTCATCCTTCCTTGCTTTCCCAAAGATCGGAGTATTTTTTAGTCTCTCACATGTAACAATTTCACACAATCTAATGTCATCCCGTTGTATTCCTCATATTATGTTGATTGTTTCTTAACAAAAAGCCACTCAATCCTGGGTTTCTTCAAATGAGTGTTGTCTTTTGGCTCACAGGAAGGAGCGTTCGCCCAATTGAAGGTCTGGCAGAGCGCGTCCATTTCGGTCGTCTTCTTTCTCAGTCCATACATTTCGATGGACGCAATGCTGGTGTGTATACTTTCTGTTCTCTGCCTTTCATATGTTTGTTTCGTGACTTTAACTGTTTGGGTAGAGAAATCATTCTCTTCAACATTCTAATGTAATGTCTACACACAGTTATGTGTGTGCCTACATTTATATTATTGCTGCGAAACAAAGATTCCAAACATGTCTTAATTCGAAGAACTCGGATTCACCTTTGTATGAAAAGGGTCGTCAAGATAGATGGCTAAATTTAAATACCGATTTTTCAGAGAAGTGCTTGGTTGCTTCTTGATGCTTCTTTCTTTTTTTTTTTTTACTGATTGAAAAGGCGAATACATATCTTCCTCATTAGTTGTTGCTCGATCAAAAAGATAGGTCTAGATAACCTTCCCATAGACATTTTTTTTATAAAGAGAGTAAAGGGGGGTGGTACGAAAGATTGGTCCATTCCACAAAGCTGAGCTTGTTGGTTCGCTTCCCCGACCTTCTTACAAATCTGCCTCATTCCTCTTGATGGAATTTAAAATACTAAATGACTTTCGTTTCATAAGAGCATGAACAAAATATCCTTTAATAGTTTTGATAACATAGCATGCAACATGAATATTCAAGAAATTATACGATTATATTTAAAAATACGATTATATTTAAAAAAACACACTTTAATACCGTCGACATGTAACTTGAAGCTCGGGAGCCGCTTCTTTTCATACTTTAGAAATTGAACTGATCAAGTCCTCGCTGAAGTTCCAAAGTTTCTTTGCAAGTGCTTCGTCTCTAGCATAGGAGCTTGGTCGCTTCTCGTTATTGTCCAAAAAGTATTTCCCACTTACTCCCTTCAAGTTTTGGTGGAGTGCCACATAGCATGTTGTTGATGCGCCCTAAAACAAACACTTGGTGATTTTTTCATTCAAGGCTTATAACTCTTTAAAAATGGTAGACATCTATAATATCGCTTCTAATGAAATAGGTTAATTACTATCTTTAAATAAATACACCAAAAACTATATTATATTAGTTATCTTTGAAAATAATCAAACCAATACATTAAATAGAAATTTTTAATTAAAAAATTGGAGAAATTTTCATTATAAAATAAGAAATATAATAAGAAGAAGAAACAATTGCTTTAATGTACCTGAGGGACATTCTTCCATATAAAGAAGGTGAAAACCCGCAAAAGCCCTAGAGAGATCAAGAAACGAAGGTGGGTAAGTAACGACATATCGTCAAAGTACAAAAAGAAAAAAAAAAAGGGATTCGACATATCGTACGCATTAGAAGCTTAGAATGCCTCATAAGGGGCGTCATTATCAACCCCGGATGCACCGCGTTCGCCGTTATGTTCATGCCCTCTTCCTACAACCACCAATAATTTTTTTAATTGTTTTATTAATTATTTAATACCATTTTCATTACTAACAAAAACAATTATCTAATATAAATTTCGATAATGAAATTGAGTACAAGAAAATTACTTGAAATCGACGAGTGAGCTCCTTGATATGTAAAATGTTGGCTAACTTAGATTGCCCGTACGCCCTCTTATCGGAATACCTACAAAGTAATAACTTAGCCTTATAATCGCATCCAAATAAATAAATAAATATATAAAATTTGAAAAGAAAAAAAAAAAAAAAAAAACCCCTTCTTTTCATTGATTTTGTTGAAGCGAATTCCATGGCCATAAGTGTGGACATGAGCTATAGATGATAAATTGACGATTCTACCCTCAATTCCTGAGCTTTTTGCAGTGTTCTTCATTTTCTCAAGAAGAAGGTTTGTTAACAGAAAATGACCTAAGGAAAATAATAAAATAATTAAAGTCTTAATTAAGTTTATATAAATTAAATATAAAAATTAGAGGTATTTTTGATGTGTATATTACCAAGATGGTTGGTGCCAAACTGCATCTCTATCCCATCTTCAGACAGTTGAAACGGGCAAAACATAACACCAGCATTGTTTCTGAAATTAAACATTTAAAAAAATTATTTTAAACTTTTATAAATATTTCAAAATTATTCTTCGAATACAAATATTGTATCATGTGGAACAAAACATTGACGTGATTGAATGAACGACACTAAGACTGTCGTTCAATGGACAATTTTGAATTTTTTTTTAAAATAATAATTTGGGCTAAATAAAAAGGATAGAAAGGACTTTACATTAAAATGTTGAGAGGGAGATTGAGAGCAATGAAATTTTGAGCAAATTGTGTTGTGGAAGTGATGGATGAAAGGTCAAGTTTGAGAACATCCAATTTGGCAGATGGATTTTGTTGAAGAATTTGTTGTTTTGCTTTATTTGCTGCCTCTACGTTTCTTGCCCCTATAATCACATGTGCCTTTCGCATCGCTAAAACTCGTACCGTTTCAAACCCGATCCCGCTCGCTCCTCCTACAACAAAACTATCATTTATTTTGTTAAATCTTACCTCGATTGGAGAGAGAAACAAAACATTACAATATTTGCTAGTAGTGGGCTTGTAATGTTACAAATAGTATTAAAGTCAGACACAGGATATGCTGGGTGTAACAACTCAAGCCCAACCGCCAGTAAATATGGTCTTCTTTGAGCTTTCTTGTTCAGGCTTCGCAAGTTTTTAAAACATGTCTCTCAGGTATAAGTTTCTACACCCTTATAAATAATGTGAGATCTGAGAATGAAAGATTACTTGTCCTCCCTAGTAGACGCGTAAACAGGAAGACGCTAAAATAAAAGCTTCATAAAATTTAAATTTATATCATAATTAATTTTTCAAGGTTACAAATTTGTGATTTAAAAACTCAATTTTTAAGGTTTAAAATTTTAATTTTAAAGTCAAAGATTTCCTACTTTTCTTAAGTTCCAACAAACATGGAAGTTTAAGAAACCCTTTCAAAATAATATAAAATAAAAGAAGGATAGAGAGAGAGAGAGAGAGAGAGAGAGAGAAGTGACCGGTGACAATGACTGTAAGGCCGGTGGCGTCGATCCCTTGGGTGACATCCTCCGCCGTAGATGCGGATCCGAAGCCGCTGAGCCCCGGCCATCCAGTGATCAAGGAAATGATCGACATCGATTTCTTTCAAGAAACACACCAACAATTTTCTTAGCCTTGATTTGTCGACGGAAGCGGCGGCGGCGGCGGCGGCGGCGTAATAAAAGAAAGAGAGAGGAGATAAATTTATAGAGCGTTTTGGAGGGAGGAGGAAGGGAAGGGACGAGGGAGGTAAATTTAATGTGATGGGGATTTGACATAGTAAATAGCATGCTGTTTGGTTCAACCATTTTTTCAAAAACTTCAATACCCGCCCCCCAATAATTCATATTTAATATTTATCAACAACTTTTTTTTTTTCCCATTAAAACCTTAAATTAATAACTGTATCTCATTTCTACAAAATATCATTTAAAACTATAGAAATAAAAATACAAAATTGTTGGAATTCATATTTAATGTCACAAAACCATAAGGTTATGATCAATATTCTTTCTAAATTCAATGAATCATAATTAAATATAATTTGTTGCCTTTTAATTCACCAATCAAATTTTGTCTTTTTTTTTTTTTTTTTNCTCTCATTTAATTTATAAAATATATTATTGTAATTGGCCAATACAAGTTATATTATTGTACCCTACGCATTAATAAAAATAAAATAACTATAATTAATGCCAATAATTTAAACACAACATGGACGGACATCAACCAACTTCACATTATTGATCAATTTTTCATATTCATTTTTGCCTTTTTTTAATTTAAAAAATTCCTTTTTTTTTTTCAGTGATAATTTTGAGGTTCCCATTAAATGGCTTTCTCCTCCCTATAATTTATTATTATCATAGCAATTTATGTGCCGAAAAAATAGATAAATTTTTTAATAAAATTTAAATTTTGTTCCACTTCCATGCATATTAAATATTAAATTCATTAAGCTTTACCTTCACATTTTTATTATAAGCTTTTAATTTAATCATTTGAAAATTTATTTAAAAAAAAAACGTGATTTTATGTGTGTTTTAAAAAATTATAAATAATGTTTGGTATGATATTGATAAGAAGATCCTAAGAGTAGTGGATCGTACATTGGGCCAATTTTTTTCAAGGAGGAAGAAAGCCCAAGAGCAAACCCGCGTAGTTTGTCGGCCCATTTAGTTGGGATAGTGGGCTCAGGCCCATTTTTGATGGATAACTTTTGTATGGAAATGGGCCTAACTAAGCCCAAGTGTTAAACAGAAGAACATTCGAGCAAAGAAAATGAAAATTTAAATAATAAAAAATTAAAAACAATATTTATAGCGCGAGTGGAATGCATATGAATTCCTCTTTCGTTCCTTCTTGTTGGAACGAACCGCTAAAAAGGAGGAGGTTTCGACGATTTGTGGAGGGTGTCGGTGTGTCTCGCCGAAACAGGAAGAGGTTGAAGCAACGAAAGAAGAAACTGATTTGAATTTGAGGTTGCGCTTTAATCGCCCGCCCTCCTTCCCTTACATTATTCAACAGTTTTTTGTTTACATTTTTCTCAGATTTTTCTTCTGTTTTCGGATTTTCCGATTACCTTTCTTTTTCTTTACTTTTAATCTTCGAATTCATTTGGATCTGATCGAAATGGCGGCGTCACGGCGGCTACGGGACCTTCAATCACGGCCGGGGAATAAGGTCTGTGTGGATTGCTCCCAGAAGAATCCGCAATGGGCGTCCGTTTCCTATGGCGTTTTCATGTGTTTGGAATGCTCCGGGAAGCACCGTGGCCTTGGTGTTCATATATCTTTTGTTAGATCCGTTACAATGGATTCTTGGTCTGAGATCCAGATCAAGAAGATGGAGGCTGGGGGTAATGAGCACCTCAACGCCTTTCTTGCGCAATACGGAATACCTAAGGAGACGGATATTGTGACTAAATACAATTCTAGTGCGGCTGGAATTTACAGGGATCGAATCCAAGCCCTTGCCGAGGGCCGATCTTGGAAGGATCCACCGGCTGTGAAGGAAAACATTGGAGCAGGAAAATCGAGGCCTCCATTGGCGCAAAGTGCTAGTGGAGGAGCAGGCAGCGGAGGGAGTAAGGTGAACAACGGAGGTTGGGATAATTGGGATAGCGACGACAATTTTAAACCGTCCAATGATATGATGAGGCGTAACCAATCGACTGGCGATGTTCGAGGCATGGGCGGCGGAGGGGTGCATTCCAGGTCCAGATCGACCGAGGATATTTACACACGGTCTCAATTGGAGGCCTCTGCTGCAAATAAAGACAATTTTTTCGCTAAGAAGTTGGCCGAGAATGATTCCCGGCCCGAAGGACTTCCGCCATCACAAGGAGGAAAATATGTTGGATTTGGCTCCTCCAACAATCATGTACCATCTCCAAGAAATGATCCCCAAAGTGACGTTTTCTCTGTTGTTTCTCAGGTATTATGAAGATTCTTCTGTTTGAATTTTCATTTAAGCTTGCTTGCTTGATCAATTGATGCATCGTTTCGTTTCAGGGATTTGGTAAATTATCTCTGGCTGCTGCCTCTGCCGCTCAGTCGGCTGCAAATGCTGTTCAAGCAGGCACAAAGGAGCTGACAACCAAGGTACTTACATTGAAATTGATATCATTATTGAAGAAGAATGAATTTGAATGATTTGTTTATACAGGTGAAGGAGGGAGGGTATGATTACAAAGTGAATGAAACGGTGAATGTTGTGACAGCAAAAACAACAGAGATTGGGCAAAGGACATGGGGAATCATGAGAGGTGTAATGGCAATGGCTTCATTGAAGGTGGAAGAGTACGCCAAAGATGGGATGAACTGGAAGAACGATGGGGGGCAAGGAAACGAGACTGAGAAAAATGAAGAAATTGAGGAGAAGGAGAATGATAAGAAAGGAGGATGGAATTGTTCTTCTGGTGGAACAGGACAAGCATCAAATTCTTGGGATGATTGGGATAATAATAATAATAATAATAATAATAATAATAATAATAATACCAAAGACAACAGCAAAGAGGAAGGAACAACCAAAGGGAGTGGCTCCCATAGTAATGATGGGTGGGCTGGGTGGGATGATCACAAAGATGATGGCTACGACGATCACCATTATGAAGCATCTGTTCCCAAAACTGTGGGCCAAAGTGGTCAAAGTGGTCAAAGTGGGAAGGCCGGTGGCGGTGATACATGGTCGGAGGGAGGGTTTCAACTCTGAGGTAAAACCTCCAATCATAAACACTCTGCTTATTATGTTGTACTTCAACAATTTAATTCTCTCTACGTTTGATTTGTAATGAATAGAAATTAATGACACTTCAACAATGAAAATTTATTTGGTTACAAAATTGATCTCAATAACCATTATTAAGCTAACTACTTTTTTGTTCTAACTCTAGTTAATTAACATCCTCCACATTTATTATACCAAATAAACTAGAAAATAATTAATAATTTAATAATTTTATTATTACAATGAATGGCAATGAAAATAATTAATCCAAGCTAATATGTTTATACAAAATATTAAAATTGAAAATCACAAATACTTTTTGGTTACACTCTTGATCACACTAGTGTATGCATACCGTTTTTGACACACATTGGTTCTTTCAACCGAGTCGGGACAGAATTTTCTCAATTCCAATCGATTCTTTTGAGTAATATATCTGGAAATTCCCATGGATTCTTTATTAACACCGTTTCGAACACAATGAGTACGTACATTCCAAAATAATTACCGATCTCAACTTGATAGATGATAGATTCCCCTCTGTATCGTCCCAATTCTACGGGTCCAGATTAGGTTCTTCTACTCATCCAATTTGGTTGGTTCAGATTTTGGAGGATATTTAAATCCCATAAGATGGGAAATTCAGGAGCATTAGCAACTCTAGTAATACGGAGCAGTATACGCATAAAAAAAGACTAATAATAATACAGTAAATTGAAAAAACAAAAAATACCATAAACAGATTGAGGTCCGTACAATTCTTATCTTGTGGTATAAGTTAGTAAACCGATCACAACAACCATGGCAACAAACAAGACAGCAACCTTTAATTCTCTTTCACAACTGAACTGCCTATCTCAACTTAATATTAGATTTCACGCCATGCAGTGGTCTAAGGCAAACATGAACCTCGTGTTCTTCTGAACCTTCCTGGAGTTTGGGGACCATGATCTCAAGAACAGATCCCGGTCCATCATAGTACGCTTCAATGTTAGCATCTTCAGGAATTCGAGTCAAAAGAGGAATCTCTCTCACGAATTCACCTGGAGGACAATGTTCGGTAGACGAATCTAAAAGCTTGAAAGTTCTATCGTGCCTCTTGATGAATGGTACTCGAGATGTACTCACACAAGAAACCTTTATAATACCATGTGTGAGCGTGTTCCTCCACGAAACTTTGACCCTTTGTAGATCCACAAATGGCAAACTCATAATTATTAAGTAGCCTTCACCGTCTTCATATATTGCCTTTGCAGCTGTAACAGGCCCGTGGCTGTTCTTCATAACTCCACTGAAGTCGTTCAACCACTGTACGCCATTCGAGTGCTTGTCCATATTCGAAATCCAGTCGGGAGGATTGACCATCAATGCGCAATCATCGTCGTTCATTTTAGGAGATGAGCTTTTCCTTCTCTTGCTGGTAACAGATGATAAATCCATCATATCACAGTTGCTGAGGGTTGACATCTGGTTTGATAAATTTAGCGTCGATCCGTTGAGCAATTTCTTCGGTTGAGGATTTAAAGCACTCTTGACGGAAGGAACTGGCCTCTCGAGTTCAAAATCTGGGCTAGGAAGGTTCCTCCATGAGCTAAAATCACTTGCTTCAGGTGGGATAGAGAAGTTAAAGTCTCTACCTGTTAGGTCTACCCATCTCTTTCGTAGTTCCTTGTCGAGAGACATTAGGTTCGGAGACTCAACAACCTCGATCCCATGTACACACTGAGGATTCGAGAGACCCCTATAATGCTTCCGTTGCATTCTATGTGATCGAACGAACCCTTTCTCAGCACCAAATGGGAAAGGAGGCTCGCCTTGGCGAGAATGCCCATTCATATAACTTCTAAGCTGCATTTTACCTAATGCATTTTCCGGCTTCTCCTTGAAAGCCCACATGTACATGTTCTCCATGTCATGTTGGACCATAAAAACATCGACCTTAAGATCCGACTTCTCGAATCCCGAAACACCTTTGCTGTCACGAATAATCTTAGCCTTCGATTTCTCATTTATCACAGGCTTGAAGTAGAAACTAAAGAAGAACCATGCACCCCAAATGCTGTCTACTCGCTTGGTACATTTTCTTACAACCTTTGGAACAGTAAGAAAAGTTTCAGTATCATAAACTTGTGAAGCAAGCCCAACATCTAAAATGTTACAATGATCAGAACTCCATGGCTGCAAAGTGTAGCTGCATTCATTCGACAAAGGTAAGTTTATGTCGGGTGGACGGGAGGGGACGATCTGTCTCTTCATTTCCAAATCCAGTTCTTCGTGAGACGAGGCACTTGGATCCATGAATAAAAGTGTAGATGGATGATGATTCTCTAGTGAAAGGGCTGTGAGGAGAGAATCTCCCATTTCAGCTCATCTCTTATGGAGCCATGTTTGTTTCTGAGAGTTCAATATTGAAATTGCAGATGCGAAAAAAGGAAAAAAAAAAAAAAAAAAAAGAACAGAACAACGCTGACTGAAGAAAATAACGCTGTAAACACTCTGACGATGTCAATCTCCAGTGTATCTTCCCTCCATCAAAACCCTAGATTAACCAAACGGAGAACAAATTGCTTACAGACTCGATGATCAAAGAATAATGAACAAAGAATCCCAATAGAAACAGATAAGCGGAAGAACAGCATCATAAACACAGAAGAAAATCCAATCCACAACAAACAGAAACCAATTTCTATTCAAACATCTACTTCTCAATCTCCATTGCCCTATATTGAATCGAAACCTACCTTAAAAAAAAAAAAAAAAAAAAAAAAAAAAAAAAAAAAAAAAAAANAAATCACTGGGAAACGCCGATTTCAGATCTCAAAATTCCCCCAAATCAAATCCATCATAGAAATCAACAATTACAAGAAATGGTGAAGAAAATCTAAAGAAAATCCAGAAATCGAAGGGATCTACCTTTTGGGATAAGCATCGGGAAATCGAGAAGTAGAAGGGCCTCCAAAACCCACAACAACGTTCATCTCCATTGCGTCGTCAACAACCATCCCTCCTCAATAGCTTCAGTTCTTCAATTTCTCCTTGTTCCTCTTCCCCCCTTCTTCTTCCCAACCCCCAAAAAGTAGAGATAAAATGGAACCAAACAGGGGCGCGGCAGGTTCAACAAAATGGGGAACGAGTGATTTTGGAAGCAGATGCCGTAGAGAGTTGCTTTATAGAGAAATTTGGATGGTCAAAACCAGAATCACAGCATATCCCACATTACAAAAATCTTTGTTGCCTTTATATTCTCCACTTTTTTTACTGGACATGGAAATATTTGTTATCAAGACAAACCCAAATAGCTCAACTTTAGATTTAGGAATAAAGTTTGTTCATACGCAATAAGATCACCGCTTCCCAACTCCCATAAAGTAAAATGGAGCTTCCTATTTTATTAAAGATTGATTTAAACAAAAGCCTAATCCCCACCCAGAAAGCAAAAAAGGAAAAGGAAAGAGGAAAGTGCAGAGCATTGTTACAACAAACAGGTGGAACAAACAAGTTGATTTGGATCAATGATTACGTTACCATAAGCTCTATTACAAATATTATATGATATAACCCATCTCCATTTTCTTCTCTCAATTTCATATCATAATTTAAACCTAATATATTTAAATCATTTCATCTAGAGTATATATAAATCCGCTCATATTTATAATAACCGACTAATAAAATTAAACGGAGTCTACCATTTAAGACTGCACCCACTTTCTTCTAAACCTATGTTATCTAAACCTTTTTCTAAACTTTCAAGCTATGATGTCAAACTTACTCGACAAACGCTGTCTTAATATTTCNGTTCCCTATCATCACAATAAAATATCTCCAATTTTTCCGCCTCAAAAGAAACCAATAATATACCCTAAGTCACACCTCAAAGCTTTACACTTATTTCTATTATAAATTATAAAGACTAAATTTAAATTTTATATATAATAATTACATGGTTTAAATTAAATATAAAAACTAGTGCTTATATTATTAATTTTACCATGATTTAGTTATTTGTAGTCTATGACACTAAATTTACCCATGATTAATTTAAATATTCTCTTTAGATTCAAATTATTCCTTTTATTTTCTAAAAATTAATAATAATGTTTTTATGTAATTAAATGTGTGTTCAACATAATTGAACATTATGTTAGACTTAGTCTACATTTAAATAATGACACTTTAAAGTCGATAATGATAAGTGGGTGATAATTTTGACTATGCCATGTTCCTACTTATCCCGCTTTTAAATTAAAAATGTTAATATATATATTATATTTTATATTTTTATGCTCCTTAAATTCAAAAGTGGCAACCAAATAAATATGACTTAAAATGTTTTTGGATATTATACATTGAAAAGAATAAAAAATGGAGGGTGTGTCCTTTATTGGTAATAGAGGTATTTTATTATTATTATTATTATTATTTTAGCTTTTCTTAATATAGAAAACAAAGTATTGTTATTATTATTAAATAAATAAAACTCATGTGAATTCTTGATTCTCAAGTGGGTTTGGTAATTAAATATAAATTTAATTTCTTATTTTAATTATTGACTCCTAAGTCCTACCTGCCTTCCTAACCCTTTGTTTTAATATTTTTATTTTTTAATTGCCCACCTCACTTATTAAATATTCACAATAATTCCCATTTTTTAAACACAATTATTTTTGTTCTCATTTCAAATGAATAGGTCATGGAAAATATTTAAAAAAAAGAATTTCTGGTCCTTATTTTTTTAAACACAATTATTTTTTAATTGGGCCTTAATGGGCCTTAACATCGTATTTCTGGTCCAGTAAAAGTAAATGGGCTTGCCCATGGCCCAAATTTCCAAGCTGCATAGCCATCATGCTGACGCAGCCGCAACCCCTCAATTATTGCTTTACTCATCCTTATTTAACCAAATATTTTCCTTACCTAATCGATTTATTGCTATTATTTTTTACAAAAAGAAAAAAAGAAAAATTAATTCATTTTATTAAGTGAAATTAATTTTGTTTGTTTCATTAAAAACTAATAATCTTACGAATAAAAATAATAAAACTCGAATCTTGTACCTGAGCTCCCAAATGATAAGAAACCATGTCCCAAATGGACACCAGCGCCGCCCTGATGAATCGATCGACGCCGCCGCACCCGACGACACATCGGACTAACGATTTCTCTCCAATTGAATTCATTCTCGGCCTCATCGCCGTCATCGCCATCCCCGCCCTTGTCTACTCCTTCTTCTTCGCCATCAAGTGCCCGCCAGGTCTCCTCCGCCTCTGGCGCCGGAGATCCGCTAGGCTCTCCGGCGCTCCTGTCACCGTTGTAGCCGGAAATCGTTCTTCTTATAGTGATGTGGCTGTGACGTTTAAGTACAATAAGGACGAGGTTGGTAAGGAAGTCGGCAACGAATGTCCTGTATGCTTGTCGGCGTTCGTTGACGGCGAGGAGATCCGGCAACTCATCGCCTGTAAACACTCTTTTCATGTGGATTGCATCGATATGTGGTTATACTCTCACCCTAATTGCCCGGTTTGTCGCGCGGAGATCGCCATCGCTGTTAAGCGGCCGATTAATAACCGCGCGCCGCGGCGACCGGCGGCTTCTAGAAGCGACGATTTCCATCAAGGACTGCCGGATGCCGGAAATTTAGTTTGAAATTCTTCTTCTTCTTCCATCTCTGTATGTAGCGAGATTCCGATTACTGCAAATTCGAACAAATTACGTTCAAATCTCATCTCGATTTCGTGAATTTCAGTGGATAGTTGTGGATTAGATCGGTTTCAATTCCACATAGCTTTGAAAATTAGGTTGTTTTTTATTCTGAAATTCAAAGCGCAATATTGAATTTTATCTTTATATTCTAAAAAAATAGAAAATTAATTCTAAAATTGTAACATTTTATTTTATTTTATTTAAATAAAAACAAAATGAGCCTCCATAGTTATATATGAAAAATAAGATTTAATGCATATTTAAATATAATATAAATGGTTATAAATTAACATTTTGGTTCTCATGAATCCATTTTGTTTTCATAGAATTTGGGACAAAATAAAAATAAATAAATAAGGACAAGAGTCTTATTATTAGTAGAAATTCTTGAAGAACAAGAAAATGAAACCCATTTTAACTAACATAACTGTAAATAAGTGCAAATTGGTTTAACAAATTTTTTATTTTTATTTTTTCTGATAAAACTTTTAATATTCGAATTTTTAAAATTGTAAATTGGGTGTGCAAGTATTGGTGACTAAATATTAAGCAGCAAAATAATAAATTAACAATTAATTTTTTTTTTCTTTAATTATATTTTCTTCTTACCAACCAAGTAGGCCACTGACCGGTGCGCCGACAGCTCACTTTTACCTTCCGAGCTCTTTCTCAAGCATCGAAATCTTCAAACACGCCCGTAAATCCATTTTCATCTACGATGGTTCAAGTCCAATAACTCGACTCAGCTTATTTTGAGTTGTAAGTTCGGATCGAGGTTTTGGGTTTAAGCTTCTAGCAACCAATTTGAGTCAGTTCGTCTTCAGAAATCGCATTCCAATTTGAAATTGGTAAGTTCATATGAAGAAGAATCATAATCCCTATTATCCAGATCGGAAATGGCTGATGTCGTTGGGGGTATTTTGCTTGCTGTTTCTGATATTCATTCTAATTGTTACTCCCGGGTACCCTAAATCTTCTTCCGACGCCGATTTTTCTCATGGCACAACGAGATTGGTATTAGACTCCGATGGGAATGAAATGCTAGAGCTAGGGCTTCCTCCATTGCCGAGATTTGCGTATTTCATATCAGGAACCAAAGGAGATGGTGGATCGATGAGGCGGCTTCTTCAGGCGGTATATCACCCGAGGAACTACTATCTGCTACATCTCGATCTTGAAGCTTCGGATTCCGAGAGACTCGAACTGGCGAAATATGTGAAATCGGAGAGTGTATTCAGAGAGTTCAGGAATGTGATGGTTGTAGGCAAGGCCAATTTGATCACTGATAAAGGTCCAACTATGATTGCTTCTACACTTCAAGCAATTGCGATATTGCTGAAGCGCGCTAAGGATTGGGATTGGTTCATTAATCTCAGCGCCTCCGATTATCCTCTGCTCTCGCAAGACGGTAATTTCTTTAGCTCATTTCTACAGTCGTTTCTCAAGTTGAATGTTATATAGATAGTCGAACTGGCATTTGCTTGTTCATTGAGGTCGATTCGGACTAAAATTGGTTAAGAATGTAATTCCTGGCATTCAATTTAGTTCATCGAGCTTGTTAAGTGTATATCGATCATAAACTATTGGATCTCGCTTTATTGCAAACATTCCCCAATTTTTGTAAACACGATATTGATTTCAGTTTTGCCATGTTCCATGTATATATGTTCATACTAAAATTGGAATAAGTTAATACTAAGTATAGAATTCAACGAACTTTCTGTTTATTTTGTTGATATTTAAGATTTTATTAGTTATTTTTTGACTTCCCATTCAATTTCTTTTTGTGAGTGAATCTGAAAACTCAATAAGAGATCAATTGGTAAATGTCTAAATTTTCTTAGGGTTAAGAGGCTGAGTTCTTGGTGTTCAATTCATAATCTGCTTAAATATATTGTTCAGTTCCTAGATTTTTGGGATACTTGTTATGATCTTGCTCCCTATTAAAGTTTGTGAGGCTACAGACATTAAGCAGCCATTTTCATTACCTTCCAATTCTGTTCTGGTTGAATTTTGTAAAATCATGTTGCAAGAATTCAGAAACTCTTCTTTTTCTGTGATGCTGATATTTAGGAAGAATAAAGGAATTTGCAGTACTACGATGTTCGACTCGTGAGCTTTATTGTTTTTTGGGTCATGTAACTGAATATATGTTCATGTTCCAGATCTTTTGCATGTATTCTCCTTCTTGCCAAGGGATTTGAACTTCGTTGAGCACTCGAGTAATCTTGGTTGGAAAGAGTAAGCCTAGTCCTCTTCGTTGCATCACGATTCACAAATATCGGTTTGGATGTGAACACATTGTTATCTAAATTGTTTTATAACTGATCTAGGGACTTGGGAGCCAGGACTATAATAATAGATCCTGCCTTGTATCATACAAAGAAATCTGGAGTGTTTTGGGCAAAAGAGAGAAGATCAATACCGTCATCGTTCAAGTTATTTACCGGTAAGGCATCTCCACCCTTTGGATGGTTTATTATTCTAGATATTTCCACGTTGGACGAGATATAAATCGAGCTAAACTCAAGTCAATGAGATGAAAAGTTGTAGACATTAGCAGATTACCGTTTCATTTGGTGTCGTAGAATTTAGGAGTTTGGACATTAATTTATCCGCTCGAGTAGTTCGACATTGTTAGAAGTAATATACTCGGATAATGAAAGTCTTTACCATGGCAGGATCTTCATGGGTGGTTCTCACAAAGCCATTTTTGGAATTCTGCATATGGGGATGGGACAATCTCCCTCGGACTCTCCTCATGTACTACACCAATTTCTTATCTTCTCCAGAGGGTTACTTTCACACCATCATCTGTAACCACAAGGACTACCAAAACACTACTGTGAACCAAGATTTGCATTATATGAAGTGGGACAATACCCAAAACCAGCACCCGATTAATCTAACGTCTGAACATTTCATCGACATGGTCCAAAGCGGTCTCCCTTTTGCTCGGAGTTTCGCTGAGAATAGTTCAGTACTTAACAGAATAGATTCTGAGCTTTTAAAGAGGTCGAACGGGCAGTTCACACTGGGTGCTTGGTGCGTAAGGAACTCGGTTTCAGAGACGGGTCCGTGTGTGGGCTACGGCAGTCCCCATGCTGTTAAACCAACCAGCAGCTCAAAGAGGCTGGAAAAGCTTCTGATGAAGCTTCTTGATCATGAGAACTTCAGACCCAGACAATGTAGATAATCTGGCAAAGGTATTGATTCCTCTGTACAGAAAATTTGAAACAACAGTTATTTTTGGTTGTATGAAGTGAAATTATAGGATTTGTTATAATTTAGCTTTTAATTTATTTAGGGCCAGGCCCAAACCTCATATAACTTGGGCCCAATTTTACTTGGGCTTCGAAGGTCGATGTCACTCTCAATCGCTGTAAGACTACTTGTCGTTTTGCAGAATCCAAAGCCACCAAGACCAAACGTTCGCCCATTTGTTGTCGTTCTACGATTCATTGAAGAAAGGCCTCTGCTTTAGGCCATGACGTCTGCCAATTATGATCCAAAAAAGAAAGATAAATACTCTTCCTTTTCTTTTTATTGTGAGTGCTTCCTCACGCAAGCATCCATATCAAAATAATAATAATAATATAAATTTTATAGTTTTTATTAATCATTTTAATGTGTTTAATTAAAACAATATACATCGTGCCAAAATTACTTGTTTACCCCTATATGTAAATCAAATTACTTGTTTACCCCTATATGTAAATCGTGCTTTTAATTTATGTTTAATTATTGATTTTAAATGTTAAATTTTTCCCTTCAAACGAATCCAAAGAGAAAAGGAAGGTTTTTGTGTGTGTTCATTGGATGCTTATAGGGTCAAAGTTAATGGGCGAAAGAAGAAAACTATAGGTTGAAAAGGGGTTGATGCTAATGTGAAGTAGGCCCTTCAACTTGTTAAAAAGATGTCTATTTTTTTGACAAACCCATTTTAAAATTCCCACCAATACTTTTCTTCTTATATATATACACGTACGTACGTACATACATACATCAAATAAAATTATTATTCAATAAACCCGCTCTAATGACTACTTCTAACAACGAAGAACTGCTACGTATGGTGTACCAACCTCTATGTGAGATTTCGGTGTAAAAACCTCTCCCTAATAGACACGTTTTAAAATCTTGAACAAAAGGCTAAAAATGACGATATCTGTTAGCGGTAGACTTGAGTTTGCTTAAATAAGACCCAAAAATACTCAACTTCTCCCTACCCAAGGTTATATACTGTTAGCCGTTGTTATTTCTCTTTTGCTTGCTTATATAACGTCTCTTTCAAAAATCTCTCTCTGCCCTCGTTTTCTAAAACCTTCTCTTAAAACTAAGGCCAGAGGCTCGAGCATATGTCAGTTGCCCGCAGGCGTCGCAAGAATGAATTGGCTTAGCTCATTTGTCGTTGGAAAGTGAGTGCCGCACAATCGCAAATCCGCTGTCATTAAAAGTGCGATTGTGACAAGTGGCATAAAGTTAAGGGATGGTATAAGGAAACATGGGTATTCACCTCTATTTTTATTACCCATGTCGTGTTTTTTACTTCTACCATCTAAACAATAAATAAACAGAATTATCTTTGACATTTTCTTCGATGCTAAGTTAGAATGGTCAAACAAGCTCGTTACGAAACGATTAAGTAATATGTTGTGTTGTTTTTAGGGTTTGATAGAGATAGGTCCACTAATGGCTGGGGGACCAAAATGCAAAATTTGTTGTGTGTGTGTGTGTGATGTTTAATTGGGAATCTCAAATGTGTATGGGGCCATGGTTGCATGCATGATTGAGTTGATGTGGGATAACCTCTGAACTTCACCAAACATCCTTCATTCTTTCGTAGAGAGAGATAATAAAGTGAAAGCTGCTGCATCCCAACTGTTCATAAATACATATAAACAGCAAATTAAGTTGTACCATTCCAAACATGTTCCAGATACATGTCTTCCATCAACATATTCAAAATGAACATAAAACACGTTGAACGATGTGTTGATGTAACTATATATATATATATATATTGTTTTTTCTGGTTCTTTTGTATAATTACGATGCGATTATCTCGTAATAATTGTCAAATGTTACATAATTATTTCCCCTCGACAAACCGACCAACCACTAGATTTTGTGTTGGAAATTAAAAAATATTTATTTAAAGAAAGAAAGAAAAAAAAAAAAAAAGCAAAAATGGGAGTTTCTTTCCAGAGTGTGTGAGTGCTTTATGCGCTCTTAGTAAGCGCCCTCGATTTTTGTAAAAGCAAACTAAAAAAAAAAAAAAGAAAAAAGAAAAGAAAAGAAAGCAGCTTAGATTCAGCTTTAAACTCATTGCTAGCTTTTGACTACCACCCTTTTTNAGAGGCTCGAGCATATGTCAGTTGCCCGCAGGCGTCGCAAGAATGAATTGGCTTAGCTCATTTGTCGTTGGAAAGTGAGTGCCGCACAATCGCAAATCCGCTGTCATTAAAAGTGCGATTGTGACAAGTGGCATAAAGTTAAGGGATGGTATAAGGAAACATGGGTATTCACCTCTATTTTTATTACCCATGTCGTGTTTTTTACTTCTACCATCTAAACAATAAATAAACAGAATTATCTTTGACATTTTCTTCGATGCTAAGTTAGAATGGTCAAACAAGCTCGTTACGAAACGATTAAGTAATATGTTGTGTTGTTTTTAGGGTTTGATAGAGATAGGTCCACTAATGGCTGGGGGACCAAAATGCAAAATTTGTTGTGTGTGTGTGTGTGATGTTTAATTGGGAATCTCAAATGTGTATGGGGCCATGGTTGCATGCATGATTGAGTTGATGTGGGATAACCTCTGAACTTCACCAAACATCCTTCATTCTTTCGTAGAGAGAGATAATAAAGTGAAAGCTGCTGCATCCCAACTGTTCATAAATACATATAAACAGCAAATTAAGTTGTACCATTCCAAACATGTTCCAGATACATGTCTTCCATCAACATATTCAAAATGAACATAAAACACGTTGAACGATGTGTTGATGTAACTATATATATATATATATATTGTTTTTTCTGGTTCTTTTGTATAATTACGATGCGATTATCTCGTAATAATTGTCAAATGTTACATAATTATTTCCCCTCGACAAACCGACCAACCACTAGATTTTGTGTTGGAAATTAAAAAATATTTATTTAAAGAAAGAAAGAAAAAAAAAAAAAAAGCAAAAATGGGAGTTTCTTTCCAGAGTGTGTGAGTGCTTTATGCGCTCTTAGTAAGCGCCCTCGATTTTTGTAAAAGCAAACTAAAAAAAAAAAAAAGAAAAAAGAAAAGAAAAGAAAGCAGCTTAGATTCAGCTTTAAACTCATTGCTAGCTTTTGACTACCACCCTTTTTAAGTAATGCACAAAAATGAAGACACACACCCNTCATTAAAAGTGCGATTGTGACAAGTGGCATAAAGTTAAGGGATGGTATAAGGAAACATGGGTATTCACCTCTATTTTTATTACCCATGTCGTGTTTTTTACTTCTACCATCTAAACAATAAATAAACAGAATTATCTTTGACATTTTCTTCGATGCTAAGTTAGAATGGTCAAACAAGCTCGTTACGAAACGATTAAGTAATATGTTGTGTTGTTTTTAGGGTTTGATAGAGATAGGTCCACTAATGGCTGGGGGACCAAAATGCAAAATTTGTTGTGTGTGTGTGTGTGATGTTTAATTGGGAATCTCAAATGTGTATGGGGCCATGGTTGCATGCATGATTGAGTTGATGTGGGATAACCTCTGAACTTCACCAAACATCCTTCATTCTTTCGTAGAGAGAGATAATAAAGTGAAAGCTGCTGCATCCCAACTGTTCATAAATACATATAAACAGCAAATTAAGTTGTACCATTCCAAACATGTTCCAGATACATGTCTTCCATCAACATATTCAAAATGAACATAAAACACGTTGAACGATGTGTTGATGTAACTATATATATATATATATATTGTTTTTTCTGGTTCTTTTGTATAATTACGATGCGATTATCTCGTAATAATTGTCAAATGTTACATAATTATTTCCCCTCGACAAACCGACCAACCACTAGATTTTGTGTTGGAAATTAAAAAATATTTATTTAAAGAAAGAAAGAAAAAAAAAAAAAAAGCAAAAATGGGAGTTTCTTTCCAGAGTGTGTGAGTGCTTTATGCGCTCTTAGTAAGCGCCCTCGATTTTTGTAAAAGCAAACTAAAAAAAAAAAAAAGAAAAAAGAAAAGAAAAGAAAGCAGCTTAGATTCAGCTTTAAACTCATTGCTAGCTTTTGACTACCACCCTTTTTAAGTAATGCACAAAAATGAAGACACACACCCATTTATATACTCTTAATATTAATTAATTAATTAAATAAATAATAATAATGATATAAAATGTGATATTCACTGTCCTGTGTACCTTGTGTAATTTAAGTAAGTTTAGGGGGGTTTTATATAATAAGTGAGGAATTTGAGGGTGGAGAACCCAATTTTGTTTCTTTCTTGTAAGTTTGTGCAATTTCACGCAGTCGAAAAGTGCGTGCAATTCAAACATGGAAGCTAAGAGTGGGACCCACACGTTACTGACAAAACAGATCTTTGTCGCCTTGTGATGCGTGTCAATACTATACTCCCAGCGGTTTATTTTTTTATTTTTTTTATTTTTTTTTGTTCTTTTTCTTGAATATATTCANGTATGGGGCCATGGTTGCATGCATGATTGAGTTGATGTGGGATAACCTCTGAACTTCACCAAACATCCTTCATTCTTTCGTAGAGAGAGATAATAAAGTGAAAGCTGCTGCATCCCAACTGTTCATAAATACATATAAACAGCAAATTAAGTTGTACCATTCCAAACATGTTCCAGATACATGTCTTCCATCAACATATTCAAAATGAACATAAAACACGTTGAACGATGTGTTGATGTAACTATATATATATATATATATTGTTTTTTCTGGTTCTTTTGTATAATTACGATGCGATTATCTCGTAATAATTGTCAAATGTTACATAATTATTTCCCCTCGACAAACCGACCAACCACTAGATTTTGTGTTGGAAATTAAAAAATATTTATTTAAAGAAAGAAAGAAAAAAAAAAAAAAAGCAAAAATGGGAGTTTCTTTCCAGAGTGTGTGAGTGCTTTATGCGCTCTTAGTAAGCGCCCTCGATTTTTGTAAAAGCAAACTAAAAAAAAAAAAAAGAAAAAAGAAAAGAAAAGAAAGCAGCTTAGATTCAGCTTTAAACTCATTGCTAGCTTTTGACTACCACCCTTTTTAAGTAATGCACAAAAATGAAGACACACACCCATTTATATACTCTTAATATTAATTAATTAATTAAATAAATAATAATAATGATATAAAATGTGATATTCACTGTCCTGTGTACCTTGTGTAATTTAAGTAAGTTTAGGGGGGTTTTATATAATAAGTGAGGAATTTGAGGGTGGAGAACCCAATTTTGTTTCTTTCTTGTAAGTTTGTGCAATTTCACGCAGTCGAAAAGTGCGTGCAATTCAAACATGGAAGCTAAGAGTGGGACCCACACGTTACTGACAAAACAGATCTTTGTCGCCTTGTGATGCGTGTCAATACTATACTCCCAGCGGTTTATTTTTTTATTTTTTTTATTTTTTTTTGTTCTTTTTCTTGAATATATTCATGGGGAGCGATTTTGTTGGGTAGAAGCTCGAGCCCATTATTAGTACATATTGTTTATTAGTAAGACTCACAGTTTTAAAATGCGTCTACTAAAGAGATGTTTTCACACCGTTATATAATTTTTTTGTTTACCTCTGTAACTGATGTGAGATCTTAGACATTGTCTCTACACATCGGAATCAAGGTAGAGTAGAAGTTTTTAGGGAAGCGTACGTAAAAAAAATTGTGCTAAAAATTGAGTTGGTAATCATTTGGTTTGTACTAAACCAAATGAAATGATGAACACACCATTTCATTGGAATTGTTGCAAAGACCAGACCAAATTATTGGAACAATGACAAGCTTATATAGATATATATATATAGATAGATATATAGATATGTATAAACCCCAAAATGAGTTTAATGGGGTTTTCTTTTTTGAAGGAAGCGCTGATTTGGGCAAAATCTTTGGCTTTTTGGTATGTGTTGGACTGTGTTCTCCCTGCATATACCCCTTTTGTCTCCCTTCTTCGTTCAAACATGGGTTTTCCAAAATCTTACTTCCTCACATCATAGAAGGAATATCGTAATCATGACCCGGTGTAAGTGGGTTGGGTTTTTTCTTTCTTCCTTTTTTGGGTCAATATCCACATTCTCGGAAATCAAACCCATCATCTTACAATAAAATTCGTTCCTAAAAAATAGTTTTGAAAAACAAAAGTAGAAAATTTTCTTATACAACGAGTATGTGAGATCCCACGTAGGTTGAAAATGGGAACGAAACAGACATGTTTTAAAATTGTGAGGGAAAATCCATGAAAGAAAGTTCGAGGACAATACCAACCGTTATAGTTGAAAAGCAACCATAACTAATTAGCTTAATAGCTTTGTTTCGAGGGATAAACTAAAACCAAATTTAGAGTTTAAGGAAATTGTTTTTTCTTCATATACAATTCGAAAAACGTCTTTACAATTCACGACTCGACTTTTATCGATATTGAAAAAGATTAATTGATACCTTCTTCAGAGTCAAAACAGCATTGGCATATAACATACTTTTCTTTATTATTAATTTTTTCAAGAAAATGAAAAGAAATAAAAAGTACATAAAAAAAAAAAAAAAAAAAATCATCCCTTTGTTTTACTACAAACCCTTTGTCTAGAATAAAGAAATTTTTTATAGAAAACAAAAACTCACTTTGCAGAATATAAATGCATTTCCCATAACCATATAATATATAGCCTTTATGGGAATTTTGTTCTAAACAAATAAAAGCTCTCATACCTTTTACTTCCAATTTCCTCGTTTTAGAACGATGTTCGTGTCGGCGTCGAGAGTTGTAGATTCAACAATATGTTTATTATCATGGGTTTTTAGTACCATTGGTGTTAAAAGGAGAATTACGAGTAGCAAACCCTAGTTCAACAATTAAACGATAATTAGTGTTTTTTATTCACGAGAATCTATATTTAGAAGTCGAATCGAAATGAACGTAATCATGAAAGTTCTAAATTCGTATTAAAAAATGTGAGATGTTTTAGGGTTTTGAGAGATGTCATTATTATGCAACAATTGGGAAAATATTGGAAAGCATGCATTTTGGGATATTGATATGATCATATAATATATGAAGGAAGGGACACACAAAGTCTCAATAATCTATATTGTAATAAAATGTTTTCAATTCTCATTCTCAACTCCAATCCTAAATACTAATTCTAAAATTAAAATTAAAAAACAAAAAAAGAAAAAAAAAAAAACCCTCAAAGATATGATTTTTAAGAGAACAAAGAAAGTAGCATATATTTCTAGGGTTTGAGGTAACCATGATGATGACACGAAGGATCCGACCATCCCATTGATCCGACCAAACTGTTAGTTCTGAACATTTCTATAATGGGTTTCTTGTTGAAGATGAAGAACTGAAACCAGAAGGATCCGACCATCCCATTGATCCACTGCTCCAATATTGTTCATTGCCAACTAATTGTCTTCCAATGTTATTACCTTGATCTGGGGTTTCTTCCATTTTTACTGAATTCCCCATTTGGGTTAAATTCCTTGAGCTTGATGGTAATTTTTGCCTCATTTCCCAGCTGGGTCCGTCGCCGCCGCTACTGCTACCACCGTCGAAAGGGTCTAACCCGGAAAAGAAGGGAAATTGAGGAGCTTGTTGTTGGAGCCGCCATTGTTGGTCAAATCCCAAGAGAGATCCAATGCTTGTTCCTCCACCTAAATTAGTGTTGCCCAATTGGAAATTCAGGTCGCCGGTAACGGTGGCCGGAGCTGAGAGGCCACCGCTGTAGTTGAAGCCACTGATGTCGAAGTCGCTGAGTTGTTGGTGGAGAGGAGCCATGAAGCGGAGAGGTGGAATCTGTGGGGAAAGACCTCCACTGTTGTTGGAAGCTATTGCACTTGATGAGGAATTCCCTGAACCACAGGTTTGTTGTCGGTCGGAACTGACCGGCGGCGACTTTGAACTTCTCCCTTTGCTTCTTTTGTTCCTCCGGCACCCACCCCCGACCGGAACGCTTCGCAGCGTCCCACCTCTAGTCCAGTACCTTCAAGAGCGGAGCCAAAAATATGAAATCTTAAAAAATTTATATAATACCCTTTGAATTTAGAACCATACAAGCTAAGCTAAGCTAAGTAACCCTTTTATGGAAGGAATTAAAAGAGCAAAAAAATTAATAAATTTGAATAAAATCATAAATATTTACCTTCGACATGTCTTACAAAAGTGACGAGGTTGAGTGAGGCTGTAATTGTTGAAGTAGCAGAACTTAGTGTTGGTTGAATCACATCTTGGGCATTTCAATGCTGCCTCAGGCATGGGAATATTAGCCATTCGAGCTCGCTCGGCCATCGAACCGGGGCGGATGGAAGTGGGAGCACCGACGCCATGGGCTCGTGGGGCTTGGGTGGCGGCGGTGGGCAAGGGACATAGGTGGAGCNGGGGCGGATGGAAGTGGGAGCACCGACGCCATGGGGGGGTGGGGGAGGGGGCGGAGGAGGGGGTGGAGGAAGGAGCTGGGAGCTGAGTCCGGGGGTGGTGGTGGTGGTGGTGGTGGTGGTGGTTCCCAGTTGATGGGTGAGTTGCTGAGGGAAATTAATAAGAGGGAAATTAATAAGAGAGAATGGAATGAAATATGTGAAGAATATTCAAAAGAAAGAAAAACTGAAGGTATAAAGAGAGGAAAATAGGGGAATATTGAGAAAAGAAAAGAAAAAGAAAAAGAAAAAGGGTTACCTGGTGCCAGTTGGAAGGATCAAGATAAGGAGGAATGGAGGAGAAATTCATGGTGAGGTGTGTTTTTCTGGGTTGTGTTTATCTTTTGTAAAGGTTGATGAGGAAGAACGAAGAAGGAAGAAGGATGAGGAAGAAGGAAGAAGGAAGAAGGACTCCTTTCCCTTTGTTTCTTAGTCTATAAGCTTCTTTTCATCCTTTCCCTTTCTCTCTCATCCAACCCATTGTGGGAGGAGAGAGATTAGTGGTTAGATTAGGGCTTTTGTGGTGTACTACGGTCTTCCTTTATATCTATAATGTTCTTTTTTGCATGGGAATATATGTGGGGTCCATGTGCTCTATTTAACAAACGACACCGTTTCATCCAACCTTTTCACAACAAAGAAAATTTCAAATGTTACCACCCCCACTAATAAGGACGGAGGGAAAGAATGAAAAGACTATTGTACGTTTATACTCGATGGATAAATGGGAAATTTTTAAAAAAATATATCTAGAGCGACTTCACTGGGGATCGAACCCAGAATCTCTGGTTTCGTAGACCAGCGCCTTATCCATTGGGCCATGAAGTCCTTGTTGAATGCTTATGCAAATACAATTATATAATAATCGTATAATTATGCAAAAAAATATACATTTCATAAAATTAAAATGATTAGCAGTTTCGTTCTAGTTGGAGAAGAACTCGTGATTGTCAGAGATCATGATGTTTTGGATCGGCCATGAAAATTTGGAATCTGCTTGGTGAAAACAGATAAAATCAAAACATACTAAGCAACAAAGAGGAACAACACTCATATTAGGGATTAAGCAAACTAGTAAATCTCAACTTGATTTCACATCTCAAATTATACAAACAAAAACAAAATTGATTTGCTTGAGCTCATAGATGTTCGTTCTATATGGGCCATTCCTCCTTCCACCCTTCTTCATTTGCTTCGTTAGAAATGTCAAATCCTTGGTTGTCCCAAGGATGGGCCCATCAGCTTGTAAAAGATGGAATCAAAGATATCAAAAGAGACCATAAATCCAAGAGATGATAGCCAGGAAGATACTATGGTAGAATCGAACAGAGTCGAAATGTTGAAACAAAAATTCTACAGCAAATGCGTAATAAAGAAAGAAAGAACTTGCAAAATCTAGAAGAAACTGAAATGGACAGCCATACAATCAGAGTTACCCAAATAAAATGTAAGAATCTGATCCCTCTAACTTACTCTTCTGCATCTTCTTTATTCTTCTTTTTCTTCTTCTTTTTCTTCTCACTCCCATCAACATGATCATCTGCTTCCCCATTTTGAACATCACCAACGCCAGATTCCTTATCTTTCTTCTTCTTTTTTTTCTCCGACTTCGGTGTCTCCGGTGTACCTGCTTCTTTACCCTCTTTGTCCTTCTTCTTCTTTTTCTTCTCCGACCGCTCAGTATTCTCCTCGTCCGAAGGTTCACCACTACCCTTCTCTTTGTCTTTCTTCTTCTTCTTCTTTTCTTTCTTCCCGCCTTCTTCAACTTCTTCGGCATCTTCAGTCTTTTCAGCTTTCAGTTTCTTAGCAGGAGCAGCTTCGGTTTCTTCATCATGTTTTCGCTTACGCCCTCCACCATCTTTTTCTGTCTCTTGCTTACCCTCATCAACAGTTGCAGAGTCAGTAGCAAACACGCTAGCAACCAAAGAATCACCACCAGTGGGTAAAACCAAATTCCTCATCCACTCCGAAGGAGTTTTCTCATTTGGTTTTCCATGCTTGTCCAACTTCCCTTCTCCAATAAGTTTTTTCTTCATTGATGCCCTTGGACCTAATCCCCATTTCCTTGGGTAAGTATCTCGGTCCATCACAACCCTTTTGATCTTTGCAACTACACCATGATCACAAGTTGCCATCACAGAAGTAGTCATCTCTGCAATACCAAGAGCAATGGCTTCACCCTTGGTGGTCATGAGTACAACTTCTTCCCCAACCTCAATATCGTTCTCAAATCTCAACAGCCCTGGAATCATCAACTTAGCACCATAACAAATAGCATTAACAGCAGAATCCTTGANCTTGTTGAATGCTTATGCAAATACAATTATATAATAATCGTATAATTATGCAAAAAAATATACATTTCATAAAATTAAAATGATTAGCAGTTTCGTTCTAGTTGGAGAAGAACTCGTGATTGTCAGAGATCATGATGTTTTGGATCGGCCATGAAAATTTGGAATCTGCTTGGTGAAAACAGATAAAATCAAAACATACTAAGCAACAAAGAGGAACAACACTCATATTAGGGATTAAGCAAACTAGTAAATCTNCGTCAAAACCACCTCAAGAGGCATAATTACTCTCCTCAAGTAGCTCTCATCTTTGAAATTATCATAAACCCATTGAGCATCCATCACATCATGCATTGTAACCATGTTATCCTTCTCACCCAAGATCCCAGATCTTACCCTCCTAAGTTCTTGCATATGCCCTCCAACGCCAAGAATCAGACCCAAGTGCACACATAGCGTCCTAACATAAGTTCCAGCTTCACAAGAAATCCAAAACACAACCAAATGTTTATCAGCATCATACTCAAGAAGCTTGCTTTCATATATAGTTCTAATCCTAAGCTGTCGTTTCACAGCCGATATCAACGGCGGCCTCTGAAACACAGCCCCGGTGAGCGTCTCCAAAGCCCGAGCCACCTTAGAAACATCGGGAACAGAAGAATGCAATCGAGCAACACAAACATACTCCTTACCCGCACCCTGTTGCGATTTCACGAGCCGCGTGGCTCGATCAATGCACACTATCAGGTTCCCAGTAACCTTCGGGTCGAGAGTACCACTATGACCCGTTTTCTCAACCCGAAGAATTCTTTTAATCCAAGCCACAACTTCGTGCGACGAAGGATTCGCCGGTTTATCAAGATTGAGAATACCATACCTGATGTAGTCAACCAGAGGCCGCTTGAGTGGGGAGAAACCGGACGGCAAAGGAGTGTAGTGACCGGTACGTACATTGAGACGATCATAGTTCTTCAAAAGAATAGGCCATTGAGATGTATCCACCGGAGGAGTAAAACTTTGAGGCTTGATCATAAAGTCGGCAACGTCCTTTGGCGGCTGCTCATCAGAACCGACAGCCGGTGACACTTCGTCATCCTTACTCCGGTGCTTCTTCTTTTTCTTCTCCGAACGAGAAATCTCAACGCCCGACATGGCTGAATTTTCGGAAAACTAAGCAATAAGCTGCGAGTGTGTAGGCTGCAACGAAGAGAGGAAATGGTTTTCTCTAGGGTTTTAGAGTAGCCGAACTTCAGACAGCGGGTGGTTTTAGGCGCTAATGGTAATATATATGGGCTTGTTGGGCCTCATAAGTCTTGGGCGTACAATTTAGTTGGAGTGGGCTCGAATAAAAGACCGAGGCCCAATTATGCAAATGGGTAAAATGATAAGGCCCAATATTGAACCCGCTGTTGGGCTGAAATGTTATCGAGCCCGAGAATCTATACTGTGCGGCCGTGCGTTGCTTTTTACTTTACAGCCGTAAGCAATCGACCAATCACGGAAATAGTTTCAGAAAAGGACTAAAACCACGTTTTATATTTCCTTTTTAAATAGAAAAATCGGCGGAAAATTAATTAATTTAGACGTATTTATTGTAATGAAATATTTTTTTAAAATGTCAAATATATCTATAATTATTCCATTAATAATAATTGGTTGAAATTCTCATACACAACAAAAATTATATCATGCATGAGGATGAGGAGATAATATAAAATAATATAAAGTATTTTCCTTTCTGAAACTATTTGGGCGGGCAGGTTCAAATTACGAGGCTGCTTCAATTCATTTCATTTCATTCAATATCACTCTTCCAATGGGCCTGCTGCAATCCCCTAACTCATTGTACGGCTTCCATTGAAGCCTGGTGAGTGAGCTTCTTTTCCAGCTCCTCTCCATGTTCTATCTTGTAGGTGATTATTGATTTGAGGTTGCTGAAGGAGAGGGAATGGGCCAGGGCCTGAGCTGCGGACACCGCCATGAAAATGGACTCTGCTTCACTGCTCTGCAGAATGAGGATGTGGAAAGTGTTCGAGCCATGGTGGAGACTGATTCGTCTATCTTACACCACACCACACCATCCACCATCAAAGATCAACGGTCCTACATGTGGCGGCAGCCAATGGACAGATCGATGTGAGTTTAAGTTGAAGATTTACTCTGTTTGATGTTGATGCGGAGTCTTCTTCCTCTTTTTGGAAGAATTTAGTTGTTTATTTATTGATGTAGATTCTTTCGATGCTCTTGGGTCGGAATGCGAATCCCGATATTCTGAATCGGCATAATCAGGTTTTTTGTTCGTTTGATCGAATTGACTGTTGTGAACTCGTTGTCCTTCTTTTTCATTGAATCGATTAATTTTTCGGTTGTTTCAGACTCCTCTGATGCTGGCTGCTATGAGCGGGAGGGTAGATTGTGTTCAAAAGCTGATCGAAGCAGGAGCTAATGTTCGTATTCCGTTTTGGATGATTTTCAGGAGTTTGTTTCTTATTTTGCTGCTATTTTTTCTTACTGGCGTCGATTTGATTTCCGTAGATATTGATGTTTGATTCTAAACATCGAAGAACCTGCTTGCATTACTCAGCTTATTATATGCAGTAAACAGTTTCTAAAGGCATCCATAGGACCATTTGAAGTTTTTTCTTCTATCATATGCTAACAGTTAATAAGCTAACCATGGCTGTCACTTAAAGTGGTTCACTAACTTGGCAGTAAACAGACTGAACGTAGCAGCTGAGAATACATTGATTTGTCTGATCCAAACACAATGGCTCAATGGTGATAAGTCTCCCACAACCCAAATGGTAGAATGAAAGAAATGACCATATAACTTTTGACATGCATCATTTGTCCATGAAGAAAAGGTTGTAGTGAAACAATGCATTCAAAGTTATTATAGGAATGAAAGAAAGAATTATTTGATGAGTTGGCAATATAGACATGAAAATAGTGGAGGAATCCCTTGACAGTAACCATCTTCAGCAAGTTCTCCAATTGATCTTCTGCTTTCCTCTGTGATCGCCGGTGCAAATGGCTGCACGGGAGCAACTTGATCACTGGAAAACAGAGAGTTTGTTCCAGAAACAGGACGAACAGGCGAGTAATCATTGGGTCCATACATGGTCGGGTTGTGAGCTCTCCTTTCTGCTTCAAGAGAGTGTTCAAGTGAAGGAGAACTGCTCAAGCTCACAGCATCAGGGCGGAGTTTAATGCATAAAGATAAAGAAAACAACCATGGCTTGGACTTGTACTTCTTTTTGTCTTTGAGTATTTCCACTCCGTTTCCTTTGGTCGATCTTCGCGACAGCTCCAGAAGGCTAGAGACTCCAATGAGACTCCCAAGCGTGATGCTCTTGTCATGGTAGAATGATCCAGTTGACTAAAAACCAATTGCCTGATGGAATTTAGCAAAAACAGGGCCAAAAAGACAATGCCAGAGATTTTGAAGTTTTTGAGACTAACCCAACGCAATGTATTTGCATGATCGAACGAGAGCATGAAAGAAAAGGAATTCTTCTATAATCAAGCATAATGTGCTAAATTTTCAGCCTCTCTAACGCATACACAGTTACACAGGCAAAAGAAGAACAGAAAAAAAGAAAAAAAAAAGAGGAACTAATTGAAGTAACAGACCTCTGTATCAAGATCTGAGGAAGAGTCGGTGAAGGAACTAGGAGAATGAGTGCGCAAAGTATTGAAAGAAACCGAGGCCGAGAGATCATGATTTCCCGCCAATCCAACTCTGGTGTTCATAAGCCGCAAGCCTAATGGCCATCCATCTTCCTACATTCCGAAATCCAACGCTCGATTAGGGAAAATGAAGCACTCCGAATTTTCACGTGGAGAGAGAGAGAGAGAGAGAGAGAGAGAGAGAGAGAGAGAGAGAGAGAGAGATACCTGTTGAGCCATGGTTGAATCTGAAAGCATGAAGTGCAATAATGTACCAGGAGAAAGGGGAGGGGGTCAGTTCGGAGCTTGAGAGATACGACGAAGAGTCAAATCCGGCGATATCAAAAGGAGAATTCAGGACGAAGTGAAATAATTAAACCGAAGAAATCGACGAACAAGAATGGACAAGGAAGAAACTATAAAAAAACTTAAATTATAGAGAGAACAAGAATGTACGATTGCTCTTGCGAATTTGCATCACATGGCTGTCATACGACGCCATTGGCATTTGGCCCTGCAAATATCAGCCTCAGTCAATTTGAACTGTGGAGGAATTGCAGTTTCTGTGTAGCAGACATGGGAGCTGGCGGAAGGAAATGACGTGAGAGAATAATTTCCTACTGCCGTCCGATTTGAAGCTGGACTAACGACCAGTGGAGGGCCAGAGAAGGAAACTCCCAAATTCTATTTTCTTTTCGCGCAATTACTATTATACCCTCCTTTATTTCTTCTTCTGCCACTCGCCAAGGGCTTCTTGTCGTCATTTTGGTTTATCAACACCCAATATGTCCAAAACACCCTTTTATCGGTATTACTATTTACGTTAATTTATTAATTCCAATTTTTTTTCATGGTAATTTAATATGTGAATCATAAAATTGTTACTAGTTTATTATTGATTTTTTTTCAAATTAGTCTCTACGAAAGTGTTTTTATTAGTACATTTTATTGCATAAAACTTATTTTTATTAGTATATTATTATTATTATTATTATTATTATTAGATTAAATATTTATGAATTTTACCTTTATTTAAAGACTAACTCTATTATGTCAAAAATCACAATATTACTCTCTAACTCATATAAATGTTTCAAAAATGAGTACAAAAACCATTAGAATAATGGAGAAAGTTGAGAGTTGCAGTAACCCAAAATGAAAATCAAAGCTTAATCGGCATCACACTATTTTTAGTCATTGCTACACCTATTCTAAATCTCAATTTCCATCCAAAATTGTGAAAAATTCAGCTCCCAACATGATGAAACATTTATGAAGGTCCCACGTTATGGTAAGTTAATTGCTTCATCCGCAGAACCAATTTCCTTTTCAGACAATGGGCCACAAATCCAGCTCGAGCTCGAACAGAAGAGTTTATCACTAAACCAATGGCCTGCACCGACTGAGGAATAATGATAAAGTGCTGTATAGCAGGCATCCAAGAAAGTAACATCACTTCGCAACAACCAAACGATCCTCCAAACTGGGGAAGTGGGACCAACAACATACATTATTACATATTGTAATGCCAGTGCATAAGAAAAGGTGCAACCANGCTATTTTTTCTTACTGGCGTCGATTTGATTTCCGTAGATATTGATGTTTGATTCTAAACATCGAAGAACCTGCTTGCATTACTCAGCTTATTATATGCAGTAAACAGTTTCTAAAGGCATCCATAGGACCATTTGAAGTTTTTTCTTCTATCATATGCTAACAGTTAATAAGCTAACCATGGCTGTCACTTAAAGTGGTTCACTAACTTGGCAGTAAACAGACTGAACGTAGCAGCTGAGAATACATTGATTTGTCTGATCCAAACACAATGGCTCAATGGTGATAAGTCTCCCACAACCCAAATGGTAGAATGAAAGAAATGACCATATAACTTTTGACATGCATCATTTGTCCATGAAGAAAAGGTTGTAGTGAAACAATGCATTCAAAGTTATTATAGGAATGAAAGAAAGAATTATTTGATGAGTTGGCAATATAGACATGAAAATAGTGGAGGAATCCCTTGACAGTAACCATCTTCAGCAAGTTCTCCAATTGATCTTCTGCTTTCCTCTGTGATCGCCGGTGCAAATGGCTGCACGGGAGCAACTTGATCACTGGAAAACAGAGAGTTTGTTCCAGAAACAGGACGAACAGGCGAGTAATCATTGGGTCCATACATGGTCGGGTTGTGAGCTCTCCTTTCTGCTTCAAGAGAGTGTTCAAGTGAAGGAGAACTGCTCAAGCTCACAGCATCAGGGCGGAGTTTAATGCATAAAGATAAAGAAAACAACCATGGCTTGGACTTGTACTTCTTTTTGTCTTTGAGTATTTCCACTCCGTTTCCTTTGGTCGATCTTCGCGACAGCTCCAGAAGGCTAGAGACTCCAATGAGACTCCCAAGCGTGATGCTCTTGTCATGGTAGAATGATCCAGTTGACTAAAAACCAATTGCCTGATGGAATTTAGCAAAAACAGGGCCAAAAAGACAATGCCAGAGATTTTGAAGTTTTTGAGACTAACCCAACGCAATGTATTTGCATGATCGAACGAGAGCATGAAAGAAAAGGAATTCTTCTATAATCAAGCATAATGTGCTAAATTTTCAGCCTCTCTAACGCATACACAGTTACACAGGCAAAAGAAGAACAGAAAAAAAGAAAAAAAAAAGAGGAACTAATTGAAGTAACAGACCTCTGTATCAAGATCTGAGGAAGAGTCGGTGAAGGAACTAGGAGAATGAGTGCGCAAAGTATTGAAAGAAACCGAGGCCGAGAGATCATGATTTCCCGCCAATCCAACTCTGGTGTTCATAAGCCGCAAGCCTAATGGCCATCCATCTTCCTACATTCCGAAATCCAACGCTCGATTAGGGAAAATGAAGCACTCCGAATTTTCACGTGGAGAGAGAGAGAGAGAGAGAGAGAGAGAGAGAGAGAGAGAGAGAGAGAGAGATACCTGTTGAGCCATGGTTGAATCTGAAAGCATGAAGTGCAATAATGTACCAGGAGAAAGGGGAGGGGGTCAGTTCGGAGCTTGAGAGATACGACGAAGAGTCAAATCCGGCGATATCAAAAGGAGAATTCAGGACGAAGTGAAATAATTAAACCGAAGAAATCGACGAACAAGAATGGACAAGGAAGAAACTATAAAAAAACTTAAATTATAGAGAGAACAAGAATGTACGATTGCTCTTGCGAATTTGCATCACATGGCTGTCATACGACGCCATTGGCATTTGGCCCTGCAAATATCAGCCTCAGTCAATTTGAACTGTGGAGGAATTGCAGTTTCTGTGTAGCAGACATGGGAGCTGGCGGAAGGAAATGACGTGAGAGAATAATTTCCTACTGCCGTCCGATTTGAAGCTGGACTAACGACCAGTGGAGGGCCAGAGAAGGAAACTCCCAAATTCTATTTTCTTTTCGCGCAATTACTATTATACCCTCCTTTATTTCTTCTTCTGCCACTCGCCAAGGGCTTCTTGTCGTCATTTTGGTTTATCAACACCCAATATGTCCAAAACACCCTTTTATCGGTATTACTATTTACGTTAATTTATTAATTCCAATTTTTTTTCATGGTAATTTAATATGTGAATCATAAAATTGTTACTAGTTTATTATTGATTTTTTTTCAAATTAGTCTCTACGAAAGTGTTTTTATTAGTACATTTTATTGCATAAAACTTATTTTTATTAGTATATTATTATTATTATTATTATTATTATTAGATTAAATATTTATGAATTTTACCTTTATTTAAAGACTAACTCTATTATGTCAAAAATCACAATATTACTCTCTAACTCATATAAATGTTTCAAAAATGAGTACAAAAACCATTAGAATAATGGAGAAAGTTGAGAGTTGCAGTAACCCAAAATGAAAATCAAAGCTTAATCGGCATCACACTATTTTTAGTCATTGCTACACCTATTCTAAATCTCAATTTCCATCCAAAATTGTGAAAAATTCAGCTCCCAACATGATGAAACATTTATGAAGGTCCCACGTTATGGTAAGTTAATTGCTTCATCCGCAGAACCAATTTCCTTTTCAGACAATGGGCCACAAATCCAGCTCGAGCTCGAACAGAAGAGTTTATCACTAAACCAATGGCCTGCACCGACTGAGGAATAATGATAAAGTGCTGTATAGCAGGCATCCAAGAAAGTAACATCACTTCGCAACAACCAAACGATCCTCCAAACTGGGGAAGTGGGACCAACAACATACATTATTACATATTGTAATGCCAGTGCATAAGAAAAGGTGCAACCAACTAAATCACTTTCTATAAAAAGATATGAATGTTTTACCAAAGATAAGAAAGTGCCTACAACATTACAAGAACCCATGATGAACTTCTCTTTGGTAGATGGTGTTTCTCCATTACAGTTGTTCCTTGAGAGATCTCAGCTTGGTTACAACTTGCATTCTTTGAACTTTTGTGGGCTGAATCAATCATGCAAGTATTTACTTTTGCCCCTGGGATGCACCAGGTCGATACTCTCCAATGCCAAGCAGGTCCTGGAAATGTTTAAGTATGAATCACATCTAGTCTACAGGGTAATGGATTTAAAAGGAGCATCAAACATGTAGCATTTTTATCCAATCCAATCCAATCCATACGACATACAAAAGTAAAAGTTTTCGACAATATGTACAAAAATGTCGAATATATATGCTCAAATCTAAGATCTTAAGTTTTTTTTCAAAAGTTTTATGGTAAATTAACATGATAGAGGAGGATGTGTTCAAAACTCCTGCAATCTCTTTCGTTCTACATAGATATCAAATATTGATAATTCACATGTTAGGCTTTAGGAAAAAATTGATATTTGAGCCTACATAATAGAAAATGTTACCAATTCAACATGACTTACTTGGCATGCCTTATTCTTTGCCCTTGTTTCTGCTGTGCTAGGAATATCATGATTTGGCTTTATAAATCTCTTCTCACGTCGTTCACACGAGCCCCATCCATCACAAAATCTACCACCTCTAATATTGAGAAAATTAATGTAAGAGTGTAGTTCAGTTCAAGATTATATAACGTGGAAGGAGCTTAATACAGCAGAATCAATAAACAAATAGGAATAGTATAATGGATAAGTTATTAAGTCCCATCCATAAACATACTGCATATATGCTCGAACAACAAACTCAGCACGCTGGACATTGCGGTTATCGTCAAATTCAATTGTCTTGTCCTTGATTTCAAAAGAGAGATTGAAATAAAATGATATTTTCCTCCATCCTGTATAAAGTAAACTGCCCCAGTTACATCTATTTCTCCATGTTGGAATGAAAGGACATAGAGTACAGTACTCCACCTGATTTTTTTATGAAAGGGTTCCCAGCAATCATGGTGAAATCCGATTTCTCTAGAATCTGTACGTTGAGAATTTCAAAGAATATAGAATTTAAACAATATTTAGAGACAAGATACATACAGAAGACATGGGATGATAGCCAATGCAAATTTAGGAAGGCAGTATGACATAACCAGAGAAACTTAATTCAATCCCATGACACAATTGGAGATTATTAAGGTTTCAAAAGCAAGTAAGACCATTCATAGACGCAAAATATGTAGCTTTTTAGAGAATTAGAAGGGAAATATTCGAAATAGTTTTCATGCTGGCTTGCTTAGTACATTTAAATTGGATTTTACTAAGATTTAAACCATACTTTAGATTAGTTAGGTTCTTTTTCAATCTTCACAGTAAATCTTTCCATGGCCTCCACCAAAACGAGCCAATAATGACTTCTCATGGCCCCGAAATATTTCACAACAGCCTGATCTGAACTGAAACATGGTAACATGCAATACTTTTAAAAGCTTAACATCATCTTTGAGACAAGTGAGAAAGAAAAACGTTTTCTATTGTCTTTTAACTAAACCTTGAAACCCCTACAATAGAAATTAATTGAGATTATGACCTTGACTTGATGTGATTCCTACCCCTTCAGTGATAAATTCTTGGATTCCCACAATGTATACTCTAAAATAAAACACATATTCCCGAATGACATACCAATGGATTCTTTAAGTTTCTGACTGTTAGTCTTAAGTTTCTAACTTTTAGTGCTCGGGCTATCCCATGGTTGCCTGTTCAATTGAAATTTGTTCAAACAGAGGCTTGGTTTGCGCAGGGAAAGTATCATATGAAAAAATGAAAACTAAAGGTGGAATTAATGGATATAGAAAATACCGCCATTGCCGCATTTTGATACTCCTTAAAGAGAGACACTGAAGGGAACTGCCCAGAGAGGCTATGCCTTGCAACTTCCCTTTCCTCGGTCAGCCCACTTCCACTAAAAGCTGGTGAGCCTTCAGATCTAGAAGCAATCTGCGGCGACAAATATGCTTCGGGAGACAAATATACCGGCGCAGGCGGATTCCGTAGCGCATTGTTACAGACAACCGCAAGAGGACTTCTCTCACTCATTTCAGATGCACACGTCCTTGCAATTTTCCGAGGAGGTTGAAACACCCAAGGCTCATGCACCACTTCACCCTCTACAAAAACCCTAGAATTTTTCTGCGCCTGGAATGGAGTTCTAGGGCTTTTTGGGAATTTTGGCGGCGGGGAAGGGTTTGATTTATTGACGCAATTAAGTGCTACAGACTTACGAGATGTAGACGAGGAGGAGGAAGAAGTCGCAGCAGCAGCAGCAGCAGAGTCGATTACAGCCCACAAAGCCGCATCATCGAAATCTTTGTCGTCGATTGCAGAGTACGCGATTGGGGGCGCCATTGTAGTGAAATTCTGAACTTCAGAACTGTCACTTCAATGAAAAACTCGCTTATCAAAGATTGAACAAAAACTACAGAAATCAAAACGCTGAAGCCATCGGAGAAGGCTCATTCGCCATCTCCGGTTCCATCTGAGGTATCTGAAGCGACCACTGCCCGGAAAAAAAAAAATAATAATAAAAAAAAATAGCGGGAAATGAATATTTGAATTCTGAAAGACACAAATAAAACGTCGTCGTTCGAAAGGGAAGACGATACGGAAGCCACCGTCCACGGTAGTGGGCCTGCAATATTATTGGGCCAACCTTATACGGACGAAGGTAAGCCCATGATACCAATGATATGGCCCATTACAGTGCTCAACAAATATAATCCATCAAAACAGTTAAGCAGAACGGGGAAGTGATTGTCAAATTTCCCTAAACGGTATAAACAAACCATAATTTTTATGAAAAATGATAAAATATTACTAAAATATTATAATATTTTAAAAAAAGAACCAAACAAATATTGTTGGTCCATTATTTTAAAATTTTAGCTGATTAAATGATTAAAAAGGAATTTTCGATCCCCCAAAAGGAGCTTTAAGGATTAAAGTTTAAAATAAATTAAGGTAGGCATCACAGCAAATTTTGGGCCACGCGGCTTATTTTGGACAGATTTCCGCGTGGGCCCATTAGTTTATGGTAGGATTGACAACGTGGGCCCATTTCTATGTTGGGTTGGTGGAAAATGTCCTCGTTGGCAAAAGGTAAAATGGTAAAAAAAAAGGTCGAATTTTGTGGGTCCCGCCCACAATGAATGACCCATGTGCTGTCCTTTGCCTAAACAAAGGCGTAGTTATTTATATATATATATACTATTTTTTTAAAAAAGTTATTATTAAAGTTTTCAAACTAGCTCCACTTCAAGTGCAAGTCTATTGTCTCTTGAAAAAATGACGTTCGTGGGCAATTTTATTTGTCACATTTTAATAAATAAAAACAAGTTAAAAAGATACAATATTAAAAAAAACGCAATAATCTTTTTAACATGTGATCGACCCACAAAAATAATATTTTAAAGGAATAAAAAAGTATAATTCAATTTATTATTATTATTAGTTAAAATATTGACGAAAATGGGTTAATTTGAGGTTGAGATGAGCTATTTTTTATAATTATAATATTGAGACAATAGTAATTCATATGATCAATATAAAGAAATCATTGCAAAAGGACTTTAAGAATAAGTAGTGCACTTACTAGGCTGCTGAATAGTGTACTGCGTTTACTATGCTAACATGCGCAAATGTACTACAAATTAACTGACACATTTGTAGTATATGTCTGATTTTGAGATTTGTTTTTGGAAAAATTAGTATACTTGTATTTTATTTTGAAATAGAATCTTAAATATATTTTGAATAAAAACAAATATGAGAGATATTTATGTGGGAAATTTTGTTATTTTGTTGAATATATAATATATTAATTAAAAAATGTATTTATGACATCAATTAAACGAAGGAATGCTACCAAATGGATGTATATTTGTAGAATTTGAAAAGTTTAAAATGTAATTTTTTTTAAGTTAAGGGTTCCTTGGAAAAATATTAAATGTTAAGTGTTAATAAGAAATGTTTTCAAAATATAAATAATGATTTGCATATTAAGAAAATTAATTGGATCTGAGTTTGAAATTATCGCACCTTAATTATCATTTAATACGTTGTTTGTTTTGGAAAAATACATCTCGACTGATTTAAAATATATTTGGTAGTTTCTTCATTGTTTAATACCAACCGTTTATTTATCTTTTATTAGATCAAATGTGGACCGTCGATTTACCTGATTGTCTGTTGCGGACCCCACAAAAGCCGTACAACTAAATCCATAAGGCGATTAGCGCGAGAGATGCGTGGAAGATAACGGATGCAGATTTGGGACCGGTATGGTTTTAATCCGCTATGATTTTGACACGTGGACGGTGATACTATTCTCTCTCCCCTTCCCCGCCTGTATTTAAGTATCTCATCCTTCACCCCTTTAAACTCGTTCAATCGCGATAGGTTCTGTTTTCATTTCATAAACAACCTTCCAACCTCTTCGTTCGTCGTTGTTCATCGTCGAAAATGTCGTGCTGTGGTGGAAACTGTGGATGCGGCTCTGCCTGCAAGTGCGGAAATGGCTGTGGAGGGTGAGTAAGCGCTATTTTTCTCCTTAGGATTCGATCGCGTAATTTATTTTCGTTGTTTTGATTCTGTGGATGATTATCTCTCGAGTATCTGATCTTCCGTTTTCTTGTATGTTGCTTTCGATTTCTTTGTCTTCTTTATGTCTTTTTTTCTCGCTCGATGGCGATCTGATCATGTGCCCGTTCTTTTATTGAACTCTGGAGATGAGAAAGATCGCGCGATTAAGGCGGATATTCGTCTAACAGGACTACAATTTTCATTTTCAGAGGATTATTGCGATGATTCTGACGTTTTTTATTTTCTGTTCTGCAGATGCAAGATGTTCCCTGACATGAGCTTCTCAGAGACCACTGCTACCATCGAGACCTTCGTCGTCGGTCTCGCTCCTCAGAAGATGTAAGTTCCTGAAATTAAACCTAATCCTTCAAGAGAAACTTAGTCTTTAATTAACGAAACCAGCGTTTTCCATATCAGGTCCTTCGAGGCGTCAGAGATGGGAGCCGAGAACGGCTGCAAGTGCGGTGACAACTGTACCTGCGATCCATGCAACTGCAAATGAGCAGCCGCTCGAATCCTCTCGAGTGGAGATTGTGTTCGACTACTAATAGTATGCGTCGTAATAATAATTATCAAATCTCCAAGCGTTTTCCTTCTGTCGTTGCGTCCTTAATTTGTCGCGTTCATTATGAATATTAACAGTTATGGAGTTTGTAAAAACGAATATGCTGTTATGGTTCAGTGATCGTGTTTGTTTAAGAATTCTGTGTTTATCCATATGCCTGTTTAGTGGTTTATCCATATCTGTGGTTGAAAATGAAGAACAGAGTTTGAATCCTGTCTAAGAGCTTGACGTGATAAATATCTTCATGCCTCGATTTCAAACAATATCCATAATTTTAATATTCGATAAGTCCTCGCGGTTTCAGTGGGGCCGATTCAATAGTTAAACATTCTCATTCTCAATCGACGTCCAAAATTAAATGCGCATTTACGTGTTCCTGCTTTGTCTTTCCTGTAATGGCCAAACTTGTAATGGCAAATAGCTTGGAAATTGATCCATCTTTTTTGTCCTCTTGCCTGTAATGATCGGTTAGCGCATCCTTTCTTCTTAAGGATCGGTTGCCTTTTGAAGATTAAAGTGGTTTATTCTTTTTAGAAAAACTTGTGGTTGCAACGTTGAGTCGGTGAGATAAGTGAGGAAGAAAACAAAGTAAAACGAAATCAATAAATTCAATTAAAATTTAAAGTTAATACATATTTTGAAATTTTATTTTTTAGGGTGTTAGAAATTAAGTAATACAAATATAGAAATAAATAATAATATATATATACTATTTTAATTATTCTTTTGTATTTATACATATTTTACATTAATGATTTTAATGGTACGCAACTATCTTTCGAGGTAAATTTTCAATGTGCATATACTTTTTTAATCCTCATATTTCAATTATTCTACTGGAATTCATTCATTAATCCACTACTCCCATATGTTCCAACTATTTCTTTCCTTCAAAACAGTTACATAATTAATTTAATTTTCAAAGTAAGCAAATTATTACCCCACCTCATTAAATGCTGTATAATTTTGAATTTAGTTCCGTTAGAAAAACAAAACAATCTTAATAATTTTAAAATAAATACATTGAATGTTTAAAAAACTTTTTCTGATGACTCGAACTAATTTAAAGGATACCTTTATTAATTTTTGGGAGAAAAAAACTTTTTTTTTTTTTGCAAGCTTTAGAAAAGTCAATCAAAATTGTAAAATATTTAAGAATTCACTCTTTTATTACGTGGAAAGGGTATATTTTATTTTGTTTAAATTAAATATCTTCTCTGGTTTCATATAAACCATAAAAATTGCGACAAATCAGCATCACTCTGGATCATCATATTTAGATTACAATAGCCACAAGTTCAATGTGATACAAATAGATAATTTGGTTAATGAATAATACAGATAGGGCTTACAGAGAACATGAAGGAAGCCCATCACGCCGACCAGGCAAAATCTTTAGTCGGACAGTTCTCTTCTCTACTGTTACAATATTTTAACATACAGCAACTTGGAGGATGTTGCTATGGCACACTTCCCAATACATTACTATGTCTTCTTCTACCTTCATTATTGGTTGGATAATGAAGTTTCTGGGCAAGGGACAGCAGCCAAATCTTCTATTCTACCAAATATTCCCATTGCAGCTTTGCTGAATAAGTTATGGATCTGCAGAAGAAAAAGAAGCCATATTTTGAGAGCCTGATTTTTCCAGGAGTGAAACAAAATGGTAAATTTGGTAAGTTATTGCGTTTGTTGAAGCATTACCTGCTTGGATGAGAGTCCCAGTTTCTTCAAGTCAGCAAGCTATATAAACACAGCAAGGGGAAGAAGTTCATTATATTCAGGAAATATTCAGGAAAGAAATTGGATAGTGTTGCTTTATCGACGTGTTTTTGTAAGTTTACATGCGACGTTTTCTACATGTCGAATGACTATCAGAAACGACAAAACTATGTGTGTGTGGGGTTGGATTGTATTTGTGAATGGCAAAGGCCTCCACAATGTGACGGATAGTTTTGGTCTCTCGTGTCATTGACATGGTCATGCTTGGCCAACTCTTAGACACCAAAATGAAGACTTAGATTGGACTAGGAGAGAAAAGGGATAAGGTTAGGTCCCAAGTGCATATGACACGAGAAGATGGACTTGGTAACCATGAATGTCCACTATCAGAAACGACAAAACTATGTGTGTGTGGGGTTGGATTGTATTTGTGAATGACAAAGGCCTCCACAATGTGACAGATAGTTTTGGTCTCTCGTGTCATTGACATGGTCATGCTTGGCCAACTCTTAGACACCAAAATGAAGACTTAGATTGGACTAGGAGAGAAAAGGGATAAGGTTAGGTCCCAAGTGCATATGACACGAGAAGATGGACTTGGTAACCATGAATGTCCACTATCAGAAACGACAAAACTATGTGTGTGTGGGGTTGGATTGTATTTGTGAATGACAAAGGCCTCCACAATGTGACAGATAGTTTTGGTCTCTCGTGTCATTGACATGGTCATGCTTGGCCAACTCTTAGACACCAAAATGAAGACTTAGATTGGACTAGGAGAGAAAAGGGATAAGGTTAGGTCCCAAGTGCATATGACATGAGAAGATGGACTTGGTAACCATGAATGTCCACTATAAGAAAATTTTGGATGAAACCACCACGCACCATTGAACATACGAGAGAAATACATCAAACTTATATCTCGTGGTTATTGTCTTACCGATTTCAATGGACTAGTTTCTCTGAGATCCACAATGTACTCTGCCATTTTCACTCCAATGCCCTGGGAATTGAAAGGGAAAAGAGAATGAGGAAACTTAAAGGGAAGAGGTTGATGTTTTTCCTAAATAAGAAAAAAAAAATGGTCGAAGTCTAGAAAATACCTTCAATTCTACTAGTTCCTCTCTGCAAAACAAAGAAAGCCAATTAATAATTGATTAAACTTTCACTATATCAAATTGAAAAGTTGGGTACTGGAACAAGAAATCCACATATTCTTGTGCACGAAATGCTAAATATTGTACCAAGGACTTGTGCACAAAATGCTAAATATTGTATATGATTATGGACCTACCTGCTTGCTGTATTCAAGAAATCCACATATTCTTGTGCAACGCAACTCTGATTGGTTAGGATGACAAGAAAAACCAGAATTATTGAAATCCAAACAGCATCGAGACATAAAGATAATGAAAATTTAAAAAGGGTTTTTGAGTACCTTGAGGGTTGATACTTGGGCATCAAACTTATCTAATGGGGTCCCAAAAGATTTGAATTCCTCGTTTGCTGGGAATGGTGTTTTTGGAGTCCTTGCTGGTAATTGGTCTGTAAACGAGAGTTCCAGCACACCCTTTTGGATTCCATTAGTGTTGTGGATTGGTGATAGAGCCTTTCTTGGACTATTGAATTTCACCTTTTCTTTGGTTGTGATAGAATTAGCTATATCTTTATTTTCAGCCAAGTATCCGAAAGCCACGGCTACAGTCCTGAAGATCATCAATGAAGTATTGTTAAAAGAATTAGTAGAAGGTACTAAAAGTTGATAAAGCAACAAATGATTGCCAGACCTTTCTTTTTCTCGTTTACAGTCACTCTGGTCGGCCGTTTGCTTAACTTTGGCAGAACTATTGAAGAGAGGTTTTCTCACTTTTGATGCAGTAGAACAAGGAGTTTTGCTAGAAAATGGAGAACCAATCCCTCCGATTCTTTGTGCACTTTTGGTCTTTCCTTTGGATTCAAGCCAAGCTCGCAGCTTCGATTCCATGTCAACTTTAGCTTGTGGAGTCCCCTGTTTATGGATCGGAACAACAAAATTCGAAATTTGACGCGATCTAGCTGCCAAGCTGACTGTATGGACAGACTCCTGATATGCTCCTGGATTCTGTTATCAAATCAGAAGGAAATTTGAGCAAGTGCAATTCTTAGATTACAAAAGATGTTTAACCTGCATCAATTTACCAGGCAAGCAATCATTAAGGCACGGCTTGATCCACCGAGAGAATCTTGCAGTATGCGGGTCAATTTGCTTTCTCTGTAAGGTACTCGGGCAAGGTTCTTGTTTAATGCATATATCACATTTGAAAGCGCAAACAACGACTGGTTGATTTTCGCGCTCTCTTGAAGGCGAATCCCTTCATTGCCAGTCCTCCTGTTATCTTCATTGCCTGTGATGGATGGTTATGCACAAGTATTAACTAAATTAGCAACACGAACAACTTCTTGAGCAGTGCAAAGATCTTATTTGATGGTTAAGGCTAGGTTTCTATTAAGCTTGAGAAACATACCTGCCAAGTCTATGAGGTTGAGCTTTCCGGTAACAGAAGCCGCCGAATCACCACATACGGGCGATGAAACTGTAATAACAAGAACCCCATGACTTCTACTTGAGACATCGTTAAGATCGGTATCAGCAACTTTCCGCCTTTGAACTCCAAGAGCCAATGTCTCCCGGAATTCGGACATGGAATTTACAGCAACCTTAGATAAACCTCTGAGATGAATTTGCCCTTCTTTATCATCCATAATTACAATTTCTTTAGCTTTGGGTTCCAGAAGATCATGACACCTTTCCAAGTAGACTTCATAGTACGACATTTCTGCTCTACACCCAGTTTCCTCACAAAGTGATAAAACTCTAGACATGGCTAGTGGCATTAGACCTGGTTCTTCTTCAGTACCCTGCATCCTCAACCAAATCGACACAATTCAGAGTGCGAGTCATTTCTGTAGTTGAATTATTTCATATCAATTTCAGGAAAGCTAAAGCTTATATGAAATGAAGCTAATGATTCTTCTGTTAATTTCAAGCTAAATGCAACATATGACAAATCTCCCACTAATTAAAGATAACCTGCATGGTGTAGGACTTTCCACTGCCAGTAGCCCCGTAAGCAAACACAGTAGCATTACATCCATGGAAGAGTCCAGGAATCAAAGGATTTACTTCTTTATCGAATATCTGCCTCACCGTGTGATCTTCTTGGCCAAAAAATGAGTCCAATTGATAGCACTCGTTTCGACTACAGAAGATCCAACAACTATAATCAACCAAACCAAAATATTCTTCTACCACGGCAGAAAAACACTCTACAGAGAAAGAATAAAAAACAAAGTACCTGGTTTCCGGATCTTTGAGATTAACAGTAACCTCCTCGGGAGAGATACGCCCTTGATCCACCACAGAAATGCATGAAACTGGAACCCTAGAACTTTTGACTGAAATTTCTTGGGAGAGAAATGGACGAACCCTAGCAACGACTCTGACCTTGGAGATTGCACAGGATGTAGCAGGTGCAAGAAGTTCAAAATTTTCAGCAGCCATTGAACTGGAAGTATGGTTCGCGTCGGCAGTGGCAGAGTCTCCAAGCGAAGGGAGGGACGAGGGAGGAGAATTTGAAAATCAAGACGTTGGTGGCAGAGTCTTATTGATTTTAAATTTTCCTTTTCCTTTTCCTTTTCCTTTCGCGAATCTCTTATTTATTTGAACTAAATTCAAATCTTCGTTTGAATTATCCTGGGCCAGGATTCATGGGCCTATTGGGCTCAGTAGCCTACAAAATTTCCGTAATTGGGCCTCTCATTTATAAGTAATATGAGGCCCACTATTCGACTTCAAATAATAATAAATGTAAAAAAATTTAAGCATCCATTAACCACAGGTTAAATTTACGGTAACAATCCATCATTTTTCTTTTTTACTTTCACATACCTATGGATTTACACTATTTAAATGTACGGAATGAATAGCATTTGGAGTTTTAAAAGGATAACTCAAAATATAGGGGCTTAAATGGGAGAATATACGAACATTGAAGGACCATTTAGCAACAAAACTATTACGTTTTCTATAGGGGCTGAAATGGAAAATATACGAACATTGAAGGACCATTTAGCAAAAAAACTATTACGCTCTCTCCAACTTATAATTCCAACCTAGCTGAGCTGATAGCGGCGATACAGAGAAGGGAGAAGAAACCAGAGAAGTTGAACCCTAAACCCTTTGCTTTCTTTGGAATCGAAGATGGACAAGAACATGCTTGCTGATTTGGAGGGTCTTCCTGAAGAAGACAAGCTCAAAATGGCCACCATGATCGACCAGCTCCAGATTCGAGACAGGTTCTATTTATTTATCTAAAAACTTCGAGTTTTGAAGAGGAACTAATTTATTGAATCATTCTCTTGTTATGAATGTTGTTTCTTTCTCCACGTGTTGTTTCTTTCGTTCTCCATCTGGAATTTGTCTCCGATAACTGATGATTTTTGTGGGTGGCAATATGATCTGGGATTAATATGGTAGAAAATCTGGCTTTGTTTGTCTCTCGTCAACTGATGACTTTTATGAATGTCCAAGCGCATTCCACAAATTGCCTTCGTTTGTTGGTTGGAAATTTTTGGAATACGCTTGGACGTCTTTGAATGAGCCGTAGAAGGATTGGAAGTGTTCTAGATACTGGTCAATTTTGTGGGGGGCGATATAGAAATTTGTTTTTGGGGGTTTTGTGATTATGAAGCAGCCAGAATAAGAGCTTCTAGCGCGGTACCACAGCTTGAAACTTGCATGACATGCGCTGAGAAAGATCTAGCTAGTTAAATTTCCTCTACCAGATTTTGGGGGCTTGTTTTACTGTATCCTGCTTCTGTTTTGTTTGTATAATTTGATTATATTTTTGCTGAGGTTTTGAGACCACCTTTTAGAGATTCACTGGATTGATTTAGGGGTCAATAAGAGTAAATGTAGATGGTAAATCACTTACCAGGAATGAGCCCAAATCATGTTTATCTCCTAGAAATTTAATATCCTTTTAATTGTCTTGGCAAACAAATTAGACAACCAAATGTGGTAGGGGGAGAAAATTAGCCTTTGAGAATAGTTAAGGTGAACACAAGGTAGGGTGAGATGTGTGTATATATATATATATGAAAAGATCACCTTATGATAGTATCACTTATTTGTTTACTTTCTAAATAATATGTATTGGCTCGTGCGCTATTAGTGTAACAGCCCAAACCCACCGCTAAACAGATATTGTCCGCTTTGATTCGTTAGTATCGTCGTCAGCCTCGCGGTTTTAAAACGCGTCTGCTAGGGAGAGGTTTCCACACTCTTATAAAGAATGCTTCGTTCCCCTCTCCAACCGATGTGGGATCTCACAATTCACCCCCCTTTGGAGCGTAGCATCCTTGCTGTTACTCTTTCCCCTCTCCAACTGATGTAGGATCTCACCGTTAGTCTATTCAGCGACCATGCACCCTGGCCAGTGGCCACAGGAGCTCAAAGTTCGTACCTCCTGGTACCCCAAGTTAACCAACAGAGATTCAGGGCTTTTCCTTCTTTTGTGTGACAGGTTTCAATATTCTGAAATCTCGTCTGAACTACGATTTCCTTCTGAATATACTCCAAAAAAGGGAACTGTTGGAGTTCTAGGGAGTGATATTGATTTGATCTTGGATTAATATATCTTTGGAAGCTGAAGTAAGATGCCGTATAATTTATATTGAAAAGAAGACTGCACAAGACTACAGTGCACTACTGCAGCTCTTTTGCTCCATTTTAATTTATGTTAGCATCCAATTTATGATGACCACAATAATATCATAACACATTCAGAGTGATAACTGTTTGCCTTCTAATAAATTGCAGTCTGAGAATGTACAACTCATTGGTCGAGAGATGCTTTGCGGATTGCATAGACAACTTTCAGCGAAAGTCCCTAACGAAGCAAGAGGAAACATGTGTACGTAGGTGTGCCGAGAAGTTCTTGAAGCACTCAATGCGCGTTGGAATGAGATTTGCTGAGCTCAACCAAGGAGCCGCTACCTCAGATTAGTGTAGCATCAGAGGACACCCAGACATATTCTTGAGACCTTCAGTTCTTTCACCTCTGGAATTATAGTATGTTTCTTCCATATTCTTGAAACCTTCAGTGCTTTCACCTCTGGATTTATAATAGCACGTCTTCCATAAATGTTGCAACTGGGATTAAGTGGTGATTTGATTTGACTTATATATTAAAGTTTTAGTAGCAGACTTTCAATAAATGTTTGAGATTTGATATCCATTAGGATGATTTAACTTAGTTTTTTGCTTATTGCTGGTAATATGGCCTTTTCTTCAACTTCATAACCAATTTGATAGAAAAATGATTGGAGATCAAATCTTGAACAGTTAGATGAACTGCAATTGGTTGGGTTTGTTTGGCAGAGCCTTCTGATGAACGCACTTCATTCTTCATCTAATCTAAGCATCTCATGCTTGGGTAAGCCAATGTTTTATTTCTTCCTTTGTTTGTTGAGATTATTCCATCTGCTTGAGTAAAGGTTGGATGCTATGATCTTTTAAGGGAGATAGAGATGCTGTAGCCACTTTAGTTAGTTATTTTTTAATTGGCTTATTAAGCCAAGTACTTAAAATTCTTGCTATGTTAAGTGGTGAAAGATGCCTAAACCCACTAACCCATGTTAGTGCTAGTTGTTACGGTCGTACTTTTTCAACCAAGGCTGATTGTGAGCGAGTTGGAGTCGTACTTTTTCAACCAAGGCTGGCGAGTCAAGATCACAATACTACACGATTGAAAAAGTAGGATCCATCGCAGATTGTGACACTAACACTACAATTAAAACGAATTATTCTATTCTAATAAATTTAACGGCTTTATATACATTAGCTTACGTACTTTTCATGTCACTAAAATTGACTCATTAGAGTTTCTAAAGATCCCTCCCAAGCTTGAATAAGAAAAATGTATGATATATAATTTTTTTTATTTTATAAATATCAACCGATTTAGGCAAATATTGACTAGAAGTAAACACTACTTGTTTGAGCAATGTGGAAAAAAAAAAAAAAAAAAAAAAAAAANTTTTTAAGAAAATCATTTTTCTAGTTTATATAAGATTAATTTATATTTGTTAACGCACGATATTTCTTTACAAGAATCCGCTCAAATCCTGGTCATTTATTCCGAATCAGACGGTCCAGAATTGCCCACGAATTTGATCCCAAAAAATGTTCGACCTTTAACGCTCGAAACCTCAAGGGACTGTCCGTTCTAACGCCTTCGCACTATAATCGTTAATTGACCGTTAGCCGATAGGGTTTCACTTCTACTTTGTTTTATTTTTTAAAAAAATCAGAAAATCTGTATCCTTCAATAACGGTAATTAACGGAGACGTCGGTGGTGATATGGATATATTCGTTATGTATAAATATTGCAAATATTGGGAATATTATAATTTTATAATTATTTTATATTATATTATATTATATTATATATATATATATATATATAATTTTATTTTCTCACTCTGTTTGGCCTCTACTTTTGTTTCAACGGGCGACGATTTTCGAAACCGAAAGGAAACTCTTTGTTTCTGAGGGAACGGTTGTTCCTTCGTTGTCGAACTAATTTCATCGCTTCCTTCAGCTCCACTTCGATTCCCGCCACTTCCTTTCCAGCAGAGGTATCTTTCTATCCTCTCAGATGTTTGGAATTTGTTTTCTAATTCACTTGATTTTCCTTCAATCTTGTCGACTGTTTGATCATGTGTTGTTTTCGTATTCGTCTCAACCTTGCTCTGATTGGGGCAAGATTGTTCGAGTTTTCCCCCTTTTCGTCTCTAAAACCCTACAATTGTGATTCTCCTCTGCGTTTTCGATCTGATTGCGGGGATTAAGATCTGAGTTCTTTCGTTGCTTTTCGTTTTCCAGTTTAGGTGGTGGGTTTTCGAGAACTTGATACGAGTTGGGGTTTTTTGAATTGTTTCTTCGGTGGTTTTCTGTTTGGATTTTCGGTTACAATTTGAGGTGAAATTTATTCTGTTATTAGGATTTTGAATTTTGGAGATGGTTCTAGGAGTAGATGGAAGAGGCGAAACAAGAAGAGTTTTGTCTCGAAAATAAACAATCTACGGCTGCTACGAGTTCCTCTGTCTCTGAAGGTAGTGGCTGCGCAGCTGCCAAGTATCCTGGGATGTGTAGTCCAGCACCAACATCTCCTTCCCATCGGTAATTTCACAAAGTTGTAGCTCTCGCTAAGATTTTGTCATTGTTTCTTGCACACTCTATTAATAAGGCAGCTAGGTGTATGATATTATTGGCTGCCAAAGTAATTAAAAAAATGCAATGACTCTACCCTGCTTATGACCAGTTCAAAGAACTCAGACGTTTATGCTTAATGTGTAATTTGACTTGGCAGGAGAACCAGTGGCCCTATTCGTCGAGCTAAGGGTGGTTGGACTCCTCAAGAGGTAAGCATTGATTGCCCCCTTTTTAGTTGCTCATGTTGCATAGTTCTTACTTCTTAATTATGATGGTCATTGACGTATACCATGTTTTTCAGACGCCTGCCAGGCCTAGAAAAACTATATCTTTCAATGGATAAAGAAGATTCAATTTCCAAAATCCTAACTGATAAGATCACTCATATAATAGGGAGCACTTTTCTTGACTTGAAATGATGATTTTTTTTTTTTTTTTCAGGATGAGACGTTGAGAAATGCCGTTGCAGCTTTTAAGGGGAAGAATTGGAAGAAAATAGGTTTCTCTCTATTTTTGTTGCTATAGAACTCTTTTTTTTAAATGATTTTAGAATTTTAACCTTTGGCTTTAGTTGATTTCTTTATTTTATCTGACGAATTGAATGTGTTCTACTGTTAAGATAGTCTTGAAGCATTTTACACGTTCACTTAACTAATAAAAAAATTATGTTAAATATTTTGACCGTTTTTAAATTTGTGGCCAAAGGGAAGGCATTCTAAGCTTTATACCTTGGATGATGATCTCGTTAGTATTAGTATGCAATTGTACTCTTCTTACATCTTTTGCGTGTTTGAATTTTATAAGCTACAGCTGAAAGTTATGGGAAAACATGGTTACTTGGCCCAATTGGGCTGATAATTACTTGGTATGCATATATTGCTAATTCAACTTTTAGTCATTTTTTAGTATCATTATAAATTATACCTATGATGAGTGGGTTGCCTGATTAGTAATTACCATCACTTATTTCAGCACCCTGACCATGACTTTAAATGTATCAATTATCAAAATGGTAAAGTTTTTATACGCAAATTTGTTAGGTTGATTAACCTTATCAAATAAAAATTTGTGTGCAGCTGAGTACTTCCATGATAGATCAGAAGTTCAGTGTCTGCACAGATGGCAGAAGGTTCTCAATCCAGATCTTGTCAAAGGACCATGGACTCAGGAGGTTGTTACTCGTCGTCTTTTTCCTTGGAGGCTTTCTTCTCTTGCACTTATAGTGAAAATTTATCATTTTGTTTTTCTTTCTTATAGGAAGATGATAAAATTATTGAGCTGGTATCGAAGTATGGGCCTACAAAATGGTCTTTGATAGCGAAATCTTTGCCAGGTCGCATAGGGAAACAATGCCGAGAGAGGTACCTCCTGTGAAATTACTGTGATTAGCTGTGAGCTGAAGTCTTGATTTTAAAATTCTAAATGTAATCTGCGTGTTTCTGGGAAGTTTACTATGCTTTTTTTCCCCTTAATGCTTGGTCGATCGCCCTGTTGAATGATTGTGTGTTTCCTTTCTTTCTTACCTAAAGACAATAAGAGTTACTTATGAGTCATGATTTCCGAACCTTTAGCATTTTCTGTCTTCATGTTTTCCTCTTTCTGAATATTGAAGGGATGTGAGTTTTTGTATCTGTTGTAAAGTAATATTCTATTATTTTTAGGTGGCACAATCATTTGAATCCAGATATAAAGAAGGATGCTTGGACATTAGAAGAAGAATTGGCCCTAATGAATGCACATCGGTTACATGGGAACAAATGGGCTGAAATAGCCAGGGTTTTACCTGGAAGGTACTCATTCTTGTTTTCATAAACTTTCATACCTCAATGAAAATAAAAAAAGAAGGGAAAAAGAGATAAACGGATATAAATGTACATAGATAGGTCGAACGAGTACGTGTAGACCATGTGTTCAGCCGCCTGTCCAGTCCCGTCTAATTAATTTATAAAGTATCACTGATATGATCTTTACATTCTTCTCAATAGGTCATTTAGAAGTAACCCTTGATTGGTTATGTCATCTCTTATTTGAAGATTTTATTATTATGCTGAATGAATGGTAGAAAAATGTGGAAATATGTGTTATATAAACTAGGACGTAACAAACACGAAAAAGAGTATTATTTATCATGCATTGGAAAAGAAATGTCTGCTTTGGAATTTTTGTCTGCTTGACTTGGTTAAAATGATATGGCGTATTCCTTCTATATTCAGGACTGACAATGCAATAAAAAATCATTGGAATAGTTCCTTGAAGAAAAAGCTAGATTTCTATTTGGCAACTGGGAAGCTTCCACCAGTTGCAAAAAATAGTTCCCAGAATGGTGCTAGAGATACTACTAGGACTCCACCTACTAAAAACTTTCCTCTGTACTCAAGTAAAGGATCAGACTCAACTGCCCAAACATCGTCGGGTAACACCGACATGTACAAATTGGAGGTAAGCAGTAAGGACCAGGTAGAGTCGTCAACGCCTCCTGATGAAGATATGGTTGCTTCAACAAGTGGGGTTTTGAATGAGTCTGCTGATTCCAGACACGCCAATTGCTGGCCGGGATCTTCAAATATCACAGATCCGAGATGCAGGAAATCTGGGTCAGCACGAAAGAATGGGACTACGACTCCTGGTGAACTGGAGAATGAGATTAGCAAATTAGATGATGATAAAATTACACAAACACCTTCAAGATTTGAATCTCCGAAGTATGGTTCACTATACTATGAGCCACCCCAACTAGAAAGTCGTATTCCAGTAGATTCTGAATTTTTAAGCATGTACATGTATGAGACAAATAATAGTTCAATCGGTTCGCCTATCGGTATCTTCACTCCTCCTTGTGTGAAGACTAGAGACTTGAGTATACACAGCCCAGAGTCGATATTGAGAATTGCGGCTCGAAGTTTCCCCACAACTCCTTCAATATTACGGAAGAGAAAGACAGAAACTCAAACTTGTCTCCCTCCTAAACAGACGCAGGATGGGGAGACAGAAACAGTCATCTCCCGAGAATCTGGTCAAGAAGAAACACTTAATAATGGTGACAGCATGATGGGTTCACCAAATGGAAGCTTATGCGAGACTCCTAGTAATGATCATGGCCCCAGCAGGTCAAACAGTAAGGCTTTCAATGCATCTCCTCCATACCGGTTAACATCCAAGCGAACAGCCATCTTAAAATCTGTGGAAAAGCAACTTGAGTTCGCATTTGACAAGGAGAAGAACAACCATGCTGTCCAGTCAGTAGAATCAAATGGAATCTCTTCCAGATAAAGGATTCTTTAGCAAACACAATAAGATGGCAAATTCTGAACTGTAAGTTATTGAGCCTCTTTCATCTGTTAGTAATATGCTCATTTTCTTTTGAAACTTGTAGCACGGATATTAATAATGTCATCTCGTTCTTTTTTGTTGATTTAATTAGGGATATCCTTGATAAGTTATTTATCTGCTTTGCTAATCTTTTTTTGTGTGCATCAACCTTCAGAGTGAGGAAAGATCTTGGGTGGGGTTTTGATAACTTTTGGATCCTACTATTATTATCAAGTTCAATCCTACTCTTTCTATGCATTATCTAAGTTATTTGACACCACAGTGTAGTACTGGTTTGGATCGAGATACTTAACCAGAATAAGTTTTTCACCTGAATTTTAAGGATCTTTAAACACTCGATCTGCTTTTTTATACCACTGTTAGGTTGGCCCCATTCTTCAAAATGTGCAACTACTACATTGTAAATAAGCATGAGATGTACTATTAGAGATACTTTCTGTAAATTTACTGACACGGTTCCATTTTTGACAGAGCAACGGAGTTCAGGGTAAAGCAGCGCATAAAAAAGGGCTGGTCCGTCAAAAGTTCCGGCAAGTCAATATCGCGAAAATGCTGTTTCAGTGTTTCTTGAAGCAGCAATTGGTCTCGAAAAAAGATGATTCGCTTTAGTTCCTTCGTACATATATTATTTTGAACTTATTTGTTTTACAGTTGCAGATAGGCCTAACGGTTTCCTATTTTAGTGTTCACGTAAACATGTTTCATTGTACACTTGGCAAGGTTTGAATGGTTAGAATTCTGATACTTCTGAAATAAAATTTGATTTTTCTAACCGTAAAAATTCACATTTCAATGAAGAACAAAATTCTACAGTTCTGCAGGGCTGGTATCGTTATCATGTTAAGAGTCTAATCTTATTGAGGTATCGTTATCATGAGTCTAATGACATAATATCATGATTATTATGTACGAAGCTAGATCATATAGTAGAAGCCTATTGTTAGAATGAGGATGGAAATATAATTTCCTATGGCTTAAAACCCCATCACACTGCTTTAGATTAGAGGATTGCAAAAACATATCTTCTTGCGAACCACATGAGATTCTCTACGTTTTGTAATTTCATACCACCAATGAAATCATTTCTTGCAAAAATAAAATCGTAACAAATGTAGTTTTGAGACATTGAAACCTGCAAAACCTAAAGCTATTCTTTGTTTTGGATATGGAGTCTTCCACCCAACTAAGATTACATATTATGTAGCATACTTCATGATAGAAATCAATTGTCAGAGTAAAAGATCGGAGAATTAAATCTCCACTCTTACACACTGTTTTCTCAGCGTAAAAAAAATCAACAATAGTTCAAAGAAACCCATTCTCCAATTAAAGACATTGGGAAAAGATGGATCGAGTTGGAGATATGTGATAAGAGTTCAAAGAAAGGAAAAATATAAGAGTGAATGTTGATATTTTACAATGAAGATTAACAAATAAAAAATTGAGTGGACTAGAAATGCACAATAAGCTCCCCTTCTACTTTCCCTATGTACTTAAAGAAGATTTATTGTGCTGATTTCTAACGATGGGTTTGAACTTCAAACAACATATAAAAACGGGCAGAACAATTCAGTTTTCCCTTTTTGGGGATCTAAACCTTTCCATTATAATTGCACAAACTGATTGCAAATTCATACGGCCAGATTTGACAGAACAAAATGGCCACCACTCCCATCTCCACCCCCCAAATAGAAAGATGCCAACGGCCTTGATTCAGAAATGAAGGCAACTCCAAAACAATGCTTTGCCACTAAATTACCATACCGGGCAACCTCCCTATGTACAAGCGCACTTTACACACGTCAACTTCAGAAATACTTCCAACACACTGCACATTGAAAGGTGATGATGCATCTTTGATATCCTCTGGGCCACTGGCTACCGACTCCAACATATGAAAACAAAGGGCCATTTCTCACCTCTGAAAAGACTTGTGCACGAGAATTCGTTCTGTAGGAGTACGGATTCTTGAAAACCAATAACTACACAACCTAAAACATGAATACATGTCCAGAATAATACTGCTTTAGAAGAAAAATCTCTCAAATCAAGGGAAGACAAGTCGGAATTGATGACAGAGCAGAGCAGCATAGCAACACAGTCAACATTGTAGCAGAGAATTTACATTGGAACGTCAAAGGCTTACTCATCATGCCTGAACTTAAAAAGCTCATTAATCCCTCCTTTACAGCCCTTCTAGAATTGATATGAAAACTGTGACAAATAGGATAGGCGTAGACATTGGTACACGGAGATGGATTTTTATATGTTAATTGATAACAAACAAGAGAGAATTTGTTAAAAAGAATAGATAAATATCATTTTTCAAAATAAAGATTAAAGTACGCAATGGTGATTCATGAAAACCAGAAAGGCTATACAACATATACAACTAAAATTCTATACAAATAGATATTTATTCTACATCAGAGGTATATAGGGGTTTCCATGTTCATCATACCTGTATTCGACATCCCTATCAATGCCTCCATGGTGTAGAATACTTCGCTGCTAGGCAAACTAGGACAAGGAACTCAGCATGAACTATAACAGGTAAGTGCAAAATGTGAACCATGGTTAGTGGCCGAAGGAATCGCCTCAAAGTATACTCCAGATTAAATCATGAAGATGGACCCAATTGTAGTCTGGCCTAGAACCTTTGAACTTCGATCAAGGCCATGACAAGCAACCTAAAAAAAAAAAAAGAAGTTAATCTACGAAGACGAATCATTCAAACATTTTTATTCAATACTCAATTTTCTATGGTTACGATTCTAATATAATTAAATATAGAAACTATCTGCCTCCACAAGTTCACTAAGTTTGAAGTCAAAGGAACACTATCAAATGAAAAAGTGAACTACAAGGTAAAAATAACGAGATATGTTTTTGTTTTTGTATCCAATTGAACAAAAGTAAACAAGAAATAGTTATGAGAACAGAGAAACGAAAAACCAAAAATGGAAATGTCATAGAACTGGTCTCTCACATAGATAGGTGGCTATGTCTTTAGGGGTCAATAGCTAATTTTTATAATTTATCAGAGGCCTCACTTCAAATATTCAAAGAAGAGAAAACTTCGTCACGTAAAACGAGGGAGGGAACAAATGTCATGGCAGGGGGAAAACATAAAGAAAGTTCGTTTTCTTCACCATATATGAAAGGGCAGCGTAACGCTCTTCATTCAAATACAATGGCTTTCCCCGACGCATTTCAATATCCTGCAGCAAGGAAGGAAACTAGAGATTACAGCGGAATATGAATATGACCAAAAAGAATGCTATACAATACTTATATAAAATGACAAAGGAGAAATTTCATCAAGAACCCATAATAATTTGCAATTGAAAAAGGATAAAATCCTCGATAACTGCAATATAGAGTCGTTTGGTTTCATATGTTTCAAGATAACATGACATACAGAGAAAATGCGTACTTGGACCATAAAGCAATCAAATAATCAAGTAAATAACAATTGATAAAGATGACAATATACCTCCTCACCAAAAGCATCCAAATAAGGAGATGGCCAAGGAGCCTGACGTGCAGATCTCTGCAGTAAAATCGTGGTCCTCTGTCGAAATAAAGCAGAATCTTATTTAGTTGATCCCATTGTCGAGTAAAAAATATGTAAAACAGAAGGATCCCTTAACACAAGGTTAAAGGACGACGCACCCTAATCAGCAAAAACACACCAGTGCCAGCAGCACAGATATTTGCATGAGCTTGGCATCCACTTTCCCTTGAGACAAACATAATTAACTTTCAAAACTTCATAGCTAACAGCAAAAGCATAGAATAATTCTTTTTCGTGTGAAAATAAACATCGATCCTTCTAAGCCAATTTTGAAAGTAAAACTATTTTTGAAAGGCAAAAAGACCTGCAACAGGATTTCCAGCTTGGGGAGCACAGTCTACCACATAGCAGGCATAATGCAGGATCATCAATAACGTGTTTGCAGTCAGGGCATCGCTTTTTTATGTACCTGTCGAAGCAGAAAATTCGATCATTCCCACTTCAATATAACAACAGAATAAATAAAAGAGAGAAATTGAATAGAAAGTCGAACACACCTCTGCAATAAATCGTGGTAAACATGAGGCAGACGAATTAATTGAAAAGGTACTGCAGGTGTGCAGTGCTTTATGTTTTTAGACCTCTGCAACTCAAATTCTTTATTAAAATGACAAAACCACTTCGAAACAAGTGCCCGTGAGGTTCCATCCTTAAAAACAATATCCAATGGAAGAATTTCGAACATTTTCTCAAGCTTCTCAATTTCGTTGAGTTCCAGTGTGTTGTTGTCAATCATATTGTTACCGGCAAGATATGTTTCTAAAGCAGTCTCTCCATAAAAAATTGGCACTAGTGCACAGGAATTTAGTAGTTTTAGAAGTAGTGCACATCTCCGAAGATAAGGGAAAGTCAAGCTACGTATCATGTCCTTAACATTACAAGACGGCTCTGTGTAATTTGAAACAAAATACTGTCGCGCATATTCAGATTCTTCCATAATTTTGCAAATATCAGCAACCAAGGAATCGCTAAAGCCCAACTCATCTACCTTGCATTGAGACTTGATGAAAGATGAGATTATAGCCTGTAAAGAATATTTCAAACTTACAAATCTAGATTTGGCAAAACATAATCAGCATTGAAACTTTAAATGCTTCAAACATACCTGGGCCACAGAAACCAGGTAGAAGATATGCACAAGGGAAAGCAAGGATTCCCTACACGATAAAAAGGGGAAAGGAAGACAAAAGAGAACCCACATCAACGATGCAAATGGGTCATGGGCAAGAACAGGATCAGATCCTCGGCTCAAGAACTGGATATCAAATTGTGGCAATTCCACACGAAGGCTGGTCAAGATGTGGAGGATACCTGCAATAGCATCAATCAGAAAACTATAAGTTGAAGAGTGGAAGATATATACAGAAAAACTCCACGAAAGAATTTCAGATGGGAATCTATCTTAGCATTTATTGAAAGTTCATGCCCGTGAATAAAGAGGCATCATATCTAATATCCTCGACAGTTAGTTCATAAAAAACTTGTCCTAAACAGAACATGGATGGACATTTGGAAAAATTCAACAAGATTCTAAGTGTTCATTCAACTCAGTCCCTGAAGTGCACACTACAGAGAACGAAGTCATAGACGGTGATACAATAAAATCCAATAAAGGAGTGCCAAAAATAACCCAAAAAGATAAAGATGCTTCTAAGCCCCTGAGTTGTACCTCGTCCACATGAGTCGCTAGCATTTTCATTGGACATCCCAGAGCAGATGGAATCTGCAAACCTTTGAATACCACAAAATCTTTGAAGCAAAAGGAGAGAATCCTCACATTTAACGCGTTGTATCACTTTTAGCAATAAAGACAATACAAAACCACCAGAAGTTTTAAGCTCCTTGTACAACGTATTCAGGCCAATATTGGGGTTCATATCAGTCTTACTACGGGCAGCAATTTCCATTGATATGAGGGAATACTTGAGCATGTCCCACATAAGAATTGATGGATTAATCCTTGAGGAGCTTATTAACTTATCCTGTTTCTCAGAAAAATACATCTTAGACAGAACAAGGGATACAACTTCAAGATCATGACTTACTTTTCTATGTCCATGTACAGAAATATCTTTAAGCACTTTATTCCTCCCAACAGCCTTAGCTGCGGATTGCAGGAGAGCCACTGCTTGCTGAATATAAAGTGGATTCCCTCTTTCAGTTGATTTGTTAAGATGACCTGAAACCCGTGACAAACTCCCAACTGAACTCGTCGCCGGGTTCCAAATGTTTTGAGATTCCCTAGGATATGCAGGCAAAGTGCAATTTGCAAGACGTCTACACACTGGGCACAAGAATTCTCCCTGTTACGTGAAACAAATTTTCCTAAATTAGCACACATATATATAGAATATATATATATAAACCACAAAATTCCTGAGTTTTGATTGAGATGATTCTCTGGTCAGGTGATTGAAGTATCAAGTTTTGGATTAAGCTGGGGCATTGAACTTCTGGTTAAGATGATTGATCCTATGATTATGTTAATTAAAATTTATGGTTCTTTATTCTAAGAAAATGCGGAATGAAGAACTAAAGGAGAGATACATATACCTGCTCAGGATCAACTATATGCCCTCCTTCAAATACAATTCTTCGAGCAAACCTGAAAGCACAAGAAAAGAACATATGTTTGGCATTAAAACACATTGGAACATAAAGAAGCAAAGTGTACCAACAAGCAGTCTAAGAAAATAGGTACATCTTGCACTTACACATACAACTAACGATGTCTTAATTCAACTTGGGGATAGAGTAGTACAACCTATAGAACGGATCCTGTTCAAGTAACGCCATTACAATGCCCTATTTCTAACTATATATCAGTGGAAGAGTATGACAAAGTCCTCCTTCAAACCTTGCCTTAATAACTCCCGAGCACTAGTAAATAAAGACAGCAAAATGTACGGATGTTTCCTTGCATTTAATTTGACTCACAAAAAGTTACAATATCATGATTACAACATCAAAATGTGAACAATAACACCCAGCAAGTTCGAGAGAGCCGGTAAACTCTCCCAAGCCCTAGAACTACTGTTCTATTAAAACTACGTGATAAGAAAAAGTAAATAGACACAGGCAACATATACTACTAATACCCCGGCCCTAACAGATGTACTAACGAACTCCCCACGTCTCACTAACAGTTGGCCCCCTGGTTAATTCCCTTATTGCCCCTTCTAGCATAAGTATTAACAATAGAGGGCCTAACACAAAAACACAGTGAACTACATCAGACAGAGGCCTCTTTGCCATTGTAAGCAATACCCCCAGTCTCCAGAAATAAAAGAAAAAAAAAAAAAAAACAAATGTACTAAAAGCACTGTTATCAGCTATCACTATTTTAGAACTTCAAGCAGATGCCATATTTGGTATTACAATCCTCTCAATACCAAACCCGAGGGGATGACCACACAACCATATACAACCAGGGTGTACCATGGTCTACCTCGAGGATAATTCAATTCTCGATCCACTTGANAACAAATGTACTAAAAGCACTGTTATCAGCTATCACTATTTTAGAACTTCAAGCAGATGCCATATTTGGTATTACAATCCTCTCAATACCAAACCCGAGGGGATGACCACACAACCATATACAACCAGGGTGTACCATGGTCTACCTCGAGGATAATTCAATTCTCGATCCACTTGACTTTAACTATCACTTTCATCTTCCCACAGACAGGAATTCACAAATTGCCACAAGTTCCCTTTTCTTACTACTAGCTTTTCCTACTTCTGCACCTCTGCTCTATAATGCAACAAAAAATCAGATTTATAAATTGAAACTAAAGCTCTAAAGAATAAAATCCTGGAATAGGGAAAACAATTTCAAATAAAAAAAACTAAGATTTGGAAAACCTGATGAAAAGAGGGGAAAAAATGAAAAAAAGAGAAAGAAAGNACAATCACAATAAAAAAAAACCATCTGCTGTGAGCAAAAGGGATTTTTTTTTTTCTTTTGAAGAAGAAGAAACAAAGAATTTCATTGATGAATGAAGAACAAAAATGAATTAATGTAGAAAGGATACCTTTCCTTCAGTGAAGATAAGTATCGATCAAGACATCCTTGATGCACAGCATGCCCACAAGAAGAAAGATAAATTCCATCACAGTCTGTAGGACCAATTTCATTAAATGCAGTAGGCTGCAAATGTTCTACCAGCGTGTGAACATTATGAGCGCTTACAGAAGTTGAATGATTTTCTGCCAGCTCTCTTGATAGAGCAGCTATATATTTCACATGCAGCACAGACATGGAATCTTCTCCTCTTACAACTTCAGAAAAAATTTCATCCCCATAGAATTTAGAATGCAGACTATCGTGCATTTCTTTTTGAACAGACAAATAAATATCTTCTTCCAATGTATCAAAGCTGATTATTATCTTTTCTCCTTTATCATTTGATGTACCAGGCACTTGACTGTTTCGTAAAGGAGGAAAATGAGACTTGACAAAATCCAGAAAAGCGCCAACTTCCCCAGGAAGTCCATGATTGGCATATTCTTTTACTGCATTCTGAATGAGCTCTGTTAACTGCAGAGACGAAATCCCTCCTGAACTTGCAGAGGACGTGCTTAGTCCTGATTGATCAAGGTTTCTTTTTGACATTGTTGAGGCATGTTCATCTCTCCAGTAAGGTTGATCCCATGACACGACACCTCGATCAATTAAACTCACAAGCTTTGATTTCTAGTTTAAGAAAGACAATTTTAAAATCAGAACCAGGAATCTGTAAAGGATGAATTCAATTACACAAAAGAAACCAAAATGGAGAAATAAAATGAAGTTAATAGAAAATGCAAACAGCCGATCACATACCTGCAAAAGAGTCAGAAAAGAAATAGGCACGCTGGAACTCGAATCATGGCAAAGCGAGCAAACAGTTTCAGACTGTTCGGCACTAACACTGACGTCGGGCTTCTCAGACTCTTGCCCAAATTCTGGATCATCATCATCCACAGAAGCATCAACACTGGCCAAAAATTTTGATTGCTCGGCTCTCATTTTTTCCTACAGACAAACCACCCAGGAAAGTAAGGTATTAAGCCAAAGTTCGTTTGGTAACAAAGGCAGAATAAACATCATTGCCATGTGTGAATGTAGCCAAAGTTTACCAAGGTAGATAACACCTCTTATACCATAAAAGCCCAATGAATTTACAGTATACGTAGGAACTTTAACTTCAATCTAACCCTTACAAGATCAGAATAAAAAAAAAGCCTTCCAAATGCAAAAGAGTTACCTATCAAATGAAAAACAATATTCTTCCTTGGAAGAAAATGATAGAAATAAACAAAAAAAGGTACTTACTCAAAAAGAAGGAAGACATCTTACCAATATGGCAGCCTGTCTCTCTCGAGCCTTTGCTTTCCGCTTCTCACTATCAGAACTTCTGCTCGGTCTATTACTATTACTACTAGGCAAAGATTCTGACAAGTAACCAAGAATTTCAGGCGCAAGTTGCTGGACTTTGCCCATACAATGAGAATCAACCTCTGAAAATTTCTTCAACAAGCTTTCAACCAGAGAGGATAGGTTGCAACTTCCAGCCTCCAAAAAGTTTTCTCGCCCTTCCTTCTTGTGCATTTTCATTAATAGAATAAGAAGAGATAACAAGCTTTGTCTGCCGAAACCATATGCCAAACCCTCATCAATTTCTTCAGCAGCAAAAAGAAGCAAGGGAATAGAATCTGGACCATAAAATGATTGATCACTTGATTCCTTTTGCTGAAAGCAAATATCCAATGCCAATGCTAGCAAGTGCAGAGCACTTAACAGGACACTATCTGGAGCCCGTGATTTAGTTGATTTCTCAGTAAAAACAGAATAAAACAGCACAGCGCGAACAAATTGAAGGACTGTTTTACAAGTAGCTATTCTAGCCAATCCTTTAAAAGGGGGATAGGTTTTAGTCCATTTAGGCAGCTGTGAGGTCAAAGCAGAGACACTACATGACCTCAAATATCGTTCTTCAGCAACCTGCAGATCTCGTAAACTCCAACGAGGGTGGTACAGATCCAATTCTTTCCAATACTTCCAATGTAAGGAATACATTCCCTGAAACATATTTAGGTCTTAGGAAATAATAATGAACATATGTATGCAACAGATAACCCAAACTGGTGAGGGGCATAACCTGATTAAATCCAGAGGGATTGGAATAGACAGCAATTGTATCCAAAATTTCCTGCAGCTGATGACACTTGGAAAGATCACGAGGGAGTGCTTTCACCAGTTGACTATGAGTAGCATCTCCGATTGCTAACTTGTAAATCAACTCTCTCTTCAAGCTTTCTGCTACTGTAAGTCCGCAAAACCTCCTTTCATTGACTATTTGAATGATCAATGTGAGCATCTCTTGCACTAAAGTAGGCTCATACCTGCAGAACAGTGTTTTATACTTCGTATGAAAATTTTAAGAACAAAACAATTCCTTATGAAAGGGGTAATTGTATAGTATATGTAGTTAAACGTGGTTGCAAGCTCTCTCCCAACCATTAAATATATTTGTTTCAAATATAATTATCAATACCTGCATAATTTGTCAAATAGTAAAAATTACCCCATCTTTTTCTTTAACACTTTCGTGATGTGTTGTGCTGTCTCAAATAATTATCACATCTATGGTAACTGATTCTTGTCAAATGTATTATAATCTGCCTAAATGTCAGCTTTATAAATGGAGCTTTTTTAAACACAAAAACAACTAAGTCCAAGAAAGGAGATTTCAACTATAATAAAGGACTCCAATCCAAAAGAAAGATACTTGCAAAAAAATCCAAATGAACGATATAAAGGGATGTCAGTGTAGAGTGTGAAAATTAGGAAAAGGAGGGTCCCTATTTTTGTATCCTTGAATATACTAAGGTTTCATTTGAATTCATGTTTATTGTAACTTTTCAATGATTCAACAAAAAATTTGGTTTCTTTACAAAATATATATATTTTATATAGATACTATAATGAATGATTCCTAGCTGCATTAAACAAGGGCTTAAGTAGCACCCTATTTTAAAAGAACAATAAGTTCCAAGTCAAAGTAATAGATGAGTACATACTCACTAGGGCGTTCAACATTTAGGGAAATATAGTCTGACAGCCGGAAGCGTTCTATAATTCTACTGACATAAAGATCAGGTGGAGCCATAGCCGCACAACACTGCAGCAGAAAGAGATCAAGCTCCAGACATTGTTCTGACCTGTTACAAAGCCATTAAAATAGCAGCAAGTTTCCATATAGCATACCAAAATAAGAAGATAGAACATAAGTCCTTTGTTCCCCAAGAGTTAACTTACCAGCGGATCGATCGATACAACTCACAAGACAATAGTGCTGCATCTCCGTTCCTCCGCCACATTCCAGCATTAACCTCAGCACAAAAAACTTTAATGCGTAGAGGATGCTCCATAACAAATGAAGAAAAACCGTACGGGTGACAGTCTGTAAGAACACTTTTAAAGAAGTCCATATATTCAGATGACAAATTTGAGGAACTAGCACCTGTTGCACTTAGCACCACAGATTCACTAAAACAGCTTCCCAATGCCTTCTGTAAAAGCAAGGAAAGCAGCCGATGTAATGGAATGTGAATAGATATGTCCTGGGAACTGACATCATAAACAATGTTTGGCCATGCGGATGAGCTTAGAGAATGTAGTGCATCAACCTCCATGGCATAGTCCTCATCAGTAACTGTATCATTGGTCACATCCATCAATTGGCTGTCCTCCCCACAACTTATACCATGCTCATTGTCAATACTCATTTGAAGGCCACTGTACATACGTGAGGAATATTGCCTAATATGGTATTTGCTTCTTTTAGCAAGCTTCTCAAAAATAAATTTACCCTTCTCCATCTTGGATGGGGCAGATGTTTTTCTCAATGAATAAGATTTGCAACTAGGAGACAGGCTGATGCTATCATCAAGCATATTTGGAATGCTTCCATAAGTACTTTCAGTTGCCAACCAACTATCAATAATCTTCAAGCACTCGTAAGTCAGCCACATAATAGTTGGTGAAATTTTATCTAGACAAACTTCATCAACTCTTGATGCAGATGTGGATCTACTACCCTTTCCCAATACATTACATGCAGCAGTTTCCTGTGATAAACGTCCTACTTTAGCGTGCCTAACATTATCTATATCATCCACATTCTGCTTGTACGTTTGGAAGGACATTGCATCAGCTGTATCTTCACGACTACTACTATTAGCAGGAGAAAATGCTTCCTTCACCAATAGAGAATGAATATTAGCAACAGAGTGATCTAAACCAAAAGGTAAATGGACATTTTCATTTTCTTCTTCTATGTGGAGGCCTGTTTCTCTCTTCTGAGGATCCATTCCTTGCACAAAAGTCAGCAGTCTCAACCAAGTTCTTAGGATATCCTGCTGCTCATAGATTACATATCTGGGCACTACAGCATGGCTCATAACAAATCTAACATCTTCAACTACACGAATGGTGGTTTCATACAAATTACTCCACTTTATTACCTATAAATGAGAAAATAAAAATCACAAGAAAGCAAATAAGCAGAACTATGCCAAAAAGAGTACTAATTGAAAATTATTATAATGAACACACGAAGCCTGTAAGGGGGATATTTGTCAATGACTTCATTATAACATTACAAAGGTCATTTGTATTTCATTGCCTGTCTATATGTGTGAACATTACACGTTTCTATCTTCTACTAAGAACACATTTAATGAATGAAGAACAGCATAACAATTGACCAAGTGCGCAGAGTTGAAAATAAGAAAGGATGCTTTACCTGCAGGCGACCATCTTCACTTACGCAGGAAATGAAAATATCTTCTAAGCATCCCAAGAGGATGGACAATAAGTTCATTTCCTCCACCAAACAAGGAGTAAGTGTTGGAACTGTGAATATTTGAACTGAGAAAGTTGGCAATAGTGGATACTTCTTAAGAGCGTGGTCACTGCTGTCTTCTATCGCTTCACTGATAACAGTAGGATAATAATTCAAAAAAACTTTTGCAAATTCGTATTTGAATATAGGTTCTCCCAGCAATTTTAGAAGTAACTCGTGGACTTTCTTCACTACGCTATCATTTAAAAGCCTCTCTAACCTCACCAAAATATCCAATAAGCCAGCCGAAGAAATCACCCTCTTCGAAACAAAGCTGAGTAAACTTTCACTGTATTTGCAGAAGTCCAAAAGCATCTCAACAACAGCAAATGTTAACTCATTTGCAACCTTTTTATGCTCTGTAACACGGTCACTCAATTTAGGGTCTTCCACGCTAATATCTTCGGCAGACAAGAGTTTGTTTTTCCAAGAAGTGAAGAGTGCATCAAGTATAGGCCCTACGGATTTAACAAATTCCTCTGGAAGAGGTTGTATCTGTTCTGCACCTTTATGCTTTGAGCAAAACCCTTCCCGCTTCCATGCTGTCGCATCACCACAATCACAGCAACCGCCACCTGTATAAATTATGGAGTAATCGTGGTCCTGGTGGTTTCCACTCTGAAAGCAAGGGACACAAATTGCACAAGTTGGGTCATGTTCACAAGTGCGGCACCTATAAGCTATATCATTGTGGCCCCAAACAGCACCACATACACCACGCTGGCCAATACTCATTTTTGACAGATTCTTCAGAGCATAAGCTGGTTCACCTTCAAACATCAACCACTGTAACCACATCATGCTTTCACGGAATTGAGTTTTCATGGTTGGGCCCGTCAGAGATTTTTTAGACCCTGCTTTAGCATCTCGTATAACTTCTACCACTTCGACATCAGTAGGCAAAATTGCAGACACCAGCTGCGGTATCAGAAACTTGTTGTCCTTGACAAAAGAAACTAAACCACGAAAAAGTTGATCCAATAGCTCATCAGGAACTCCAAGTACAGCTAGTCGCTGACAAACAAGGGAATCAGAGTTATAAACAAGTAAACCGATGATAATCACAGTTTGATCGAGGCAACACACTATCTCAATTCCAAGTCGAAATTGAACAGAAAATTCAATAACAGAATAGGATAAACGCATCTACAAAAGTAAAGACAACGACAGACAAATACACCCATTTCCTCCATGAACAAGAACACTAACAGCAACTGATTGCAGGATGGGCAGCAAAGTATATGGGATTAGAAAGAACGTCCTTACCTGAATCAACACCGAATTTGAAATGAAATGTACAAATAGGAACGGGAAAAGAAAATCGCATACCCGCAGAATTCGATCACGCGGCTTAAGTGGCGCAGATTCAGAAGGGGAACCAATATCCATGTCGTCCATTCTCCGGGAGCGCCAATATGGCACAAAACAGTCAGCGCAACACAAACAGCGCCGTAGCCGAGAGGTTGCACTCCCCAGGTTTCAACTCCAACCAACAACTACTCGACAAGAAATCCGAAACCTAAAATTCAATCCTCTAATTGGTCCCGTCTCGATCATTCAATCCAGGAGCAGTGAATTTCAACACTGAGATTATCCTCTTGATCCCTCTGCGCTCCCAATAGTGGACTGTTTCACCAAATTTCAGAACCGCGATCAGCGTATAGAAAATCGAACATCGTCCACAAAAGAGTTCATCGCCGAAGGTAGGTATAAGTAAGAAATTTCGTCAAAAAGTTGTTGAAATTACAAACGAAAATGCAGAAACCCTTCGAAGGAAATGGTTGATCTTGATCGTATCTTCTTCGATTGCGTAACTATTTCTCTTTTTTTTAATTAAAAATAAATAAGTAAAGTTCATATTTTTGTCTCACGCAATGCTTTAAGTCGGTGAAATGTAATAAAATGCTGTTGTCGGAAACAGCCCAGGCCCATTTCACATGTGCGCCTGCTGGGCCGCCACACACTCTCTCCCCTCCCTCTCTCCGTTAAACATTATTAAACAATATATTAATATTTAAATGAGCATTGATTTCTTCTTTTCAAATTGTGCTTTCTTCACAAATTCGAACTTCAATATGAACAAACATTAATAATATCTTAATCTTATAATTAAATCAAGCTCGAGCTTATTTTTAATTTCAAAAATACATAGGCATATAACATTAAAACATATAAAATATCTAATTTGAATAATCGATTTATGTGGATGCGTATGAAAATTATTGTTAAAAGACAAAAAACTATATATACCGTTATCAAAAAGTTTATTTTTCTATTAAATGTATAGTCAATCATTGAATACATTAAATGTTATTATATTTTATACGTTATTTTATATTTAGTATTGGTACACTCTAAAATTGTATTATAAAAGATTAGGTAATAAATAAATTATACATCAATATTTATAAGTAGAGGTATCCGGATGCTACCCAATGTGACAAGCCACTCCTAAAATGCATATAAATTTTAAATTACATAATGAGAGTGGGTGTAATGGAAACTAATTGGTGTTCATACCATTTGTTATTTTATTAATTTTTTCAAAGTTCTTTTAAATAAAAAAAATAGAGTAAATGAGATATGAATTACGTATAAATTTCGAGAAATAGATGTACACATCATCTTGAAGCTGTCCTATTTTCTATTCATACTCTTTGAAAAATAAGTTTATTCTATAGTTTTTATCTATAATAAATGATCCAAAGTTTATAAATGATGTGAATTCAATCAAAAAATATATATATAATATTTATTGTAATAACAGGTTTTAAAACGCGCTTGTAGTAGGGAGAGGTTTCTACACTCTATTTCACCTTTCAACCAATGTGGGATCTCACGATCCACCCTTTCGAAGGCCAACATCCTCTCTAACATACCGCCCGGTATTTGACTCTAATATCATTTGTACCAACTTAAGTCCATTGACCTTTCAACCAATGTGGGATCTCACGATCCACCCTTTCGAAGGCCAACATCCTCTCTAACATACCGTCCGGTATTTGACTCTAATATCATTTGTACCAACTTAAGTCCATTGACCTTTCAACCAATGTGGGATCTCACGATCCACCCTTTCGAAGGCCAACATCCTCTCTAACATACCGTCCGGTATTTGACTCTAATATCATTTGTACCAACTTAAGTCCATTGACCTTTCAACCAATGTGGGATCTCACGATCCACCCTTTCGAAGGCCAACATCCTCTCTAACATACCGTCCGGTATTTGACTCTAATATCATTTGTACCAACTTAAGTCCATCACTAGCAAATATTGTCGCTTTAGCTCATTATGTATCGTTGTCAGCCTCACGATTTTAAAACACGTCTATTAGAGAGAGGTTTCCACACCGTTATAAGAAATGTTTCGTCCCTTATATAACTGATGTGGAATCTCACAATTCTCCCATTGGGGCCCAACGTCCTCGTTAGCATACCACCTGATGTCTGGGCTCTGAAACCATTTGTAACAACTCAAACCTATTAGCATGTATTATCCACTTTGACCCGTTACGTATTGTTGACAGCCTCACGTTTTAAAAACACGTCTACTAATAAGATGTTTGTACACCATATTGCGAATACAAGGCATATGTAGGAGGAGATTGATGCATAATTTCAGATGTCAATAGATACAAAATGGAAGTAAAAATACAAAAGAGTAACTAAAAAGGAAGGGTTTTCCATGAAGAAATTGAGAGGCAATCACCAAACTTGAACTCAGCTCCCACTGGAATCAGCAATTCAAGTCCTGCAACCCATATGCTCAAGAAACTTAGTGAGGCTCGAGTGTTTAGCAGCCCATTGCTCAGCCAACTTTTGTTCTTTGGCCTCTGCATCCTTTCTCAACCCTGCCAATTGTTCCTTATACTCTGCTTCAATCCTCTCCAAACCAACCTTCTCTTCTTCTCTAAGAGCCTTCACTTTCCCTTCAACCTCCTCCATCTTTACACGAATCCGGGACGCCTTCTCCGACTCCAATTGCAACTCTTGTCGTCTTAACCTCCACGCCGTTTCCTTCTTGTGCGCTGCCCAAGCACGGTGCCCTTCATCCAGCTCTCGGCAGCATTCCACAAGCTCCGAAGCAAACAGGCTTCCACCACATGATGCCATTGACATATGAGGTGCCAAATTGCCCAACACAAGAGGCATGTTTTCTGGGATTCTCTCTGGCTGTTGCAGCCAAGGGATGGGAGAGTAGGCTGGAACTGTGGGGGACGACAGTGTTAAGGTAACCGATGGGGAAGGCGGTCGGAGCGAAGAACCGCCGCTGGAGTTCGAAAGCCAAGGAGGAAGAGACGGTGGCGGAGTGGATGAATCCGTTTGAAGAAATCCCCCATTGGAAGTGGCCATGAGATAATTTTAACTGAATAGTCTTACAAACGTACACTCACAGCTGAGTTGAAGGCTCCACATTTATTAGTTCCCCACAGCCTTCCTCTTCATAGCATCTAAGAAAGGATGAACATCAAGAACTTATGATAAGAAGACGACAAAACTGAAACAAATTTCAGGTAAAAGACAGACTAACACAGCAATCAAAGCATGACCCATTTTACATTTCAGATCAGAAGCTGAACTAATGAAGTAATGAAGAACAAAGCAGAGATAAGCAGTGATAGAAACAGGAAGAACCCATTAGAGCATCACCAAAAATTGTGCTACATCCAAGAGAATTCAGCATAAAAACACATGGAAACCAGAAAAGAAACATAAAAAGATGAAAGGTGAAAGAGAGATGAGTGCATACACTGGTAGTGATAAGTACAAGGCTCCTCAGCCAAACAGAGCCCAATTCAGTAGAAACAAACAGAGAAAAAGAAACCCAATTCTGTAAAAGCCCCCAAAAGGTGAGAGAAGTGAAGGGCGTGGGTGTGCTGTGCTGAAGGAGAGGGAAGAAAAGAGGTTAAATATATGGAAGAGAGTGATAGAGAAGGGGGTGGGAAAGCCACAGCCACAGCCACATCCACAGCCACAGCAGGCATTAACTTTGGTTTAGTCACTGTTGGATATATATGTATAAAGGCAGAGGGGACGATTGAGACAGAGCGAAACAGGTGAGGATCAGAGCTGCTGCAGCGCCAGAAAGAGAAAGGGAAGGGGGGAAGGGGGGAAGGGAGTGGGTGTTGCTTGGCATTTAATGGTGCAGAAAGCTTTAAGCTTGGTTTCAGCGCTTAACCTGCACCCACCCTCCATTCCACTCATTCACTTCTGTCCCAATCAAAATTCTCATCAAGGGTTTAGTTTCAAATGTAATTACTTTTCTCATTCGTAATAGTAATCAGAGAGAGAGAGAGAGAGAGAGAGAGATGGAGGATAAGGAAGCGAATGGGAATTCTGAAGGCGGCGAATAAGGCAAAAGAAGAGCAGAGAGCGTCCACCGGGTCCGAGAGTCAGAGTGAGGATCGCGGAATCCTTGCGGTGGCCCCCCGAGAAGGGGAATTCTGAAGCTCTGACGTCAGCAAAACAAACCCTAGAAAATGAAATTGGAATTAAGAGAGTGGACTGTAGTCCGGGTTTCGCGGCCCGAGGCGACGGACTTTGATGGACACTCCACCTTTCTTATCTGCTACTCCTCCTCCTCCCTCCTCCTTTTGTCAGTGATGCGTTACGTCTCTTTATCTTTCCATCTAAACCCTTCTTCATCACTTTCTATCTAATCCCCCATGCAATTTCTTCATCACTTTATTGTCGCGTCAAAAAAGCTCTCATGTCCCATCCTATTTTTTCTGGTACGAAACCTAAACGGTGGAAAAAGCTGCTTATTACGATAACAAAATAGAGAATAAAAGGTTTCGATTTTTTTTTCTTTTTTTAACAAAGAAGACAAAATAAAATAAATAATAAAGGAGAGTGGGATTTGATGTTTCAAAGCTGCCGTGAAATTGAGGGGGATCCTCTCTCTTTAACCCAAAATCACTCTCAGTCTGCAAAACCCGACTTAACACTGAACCATTACCACCTTCAACACTGCCTGCGTTCTCGAAAGGGTCACTCACATCCGCCGGGAAACCGCCACCGCCGGCCACCATTATTAGTGCATTTTATAATATACTGTTTCACCGTTATACAGTCAAGCCGTCTTAGCTCAGCCGGTAGAGCGCGTGGCTTTTAACCACGTGGTCGTGGGTTCGATTCCCACAGACGGCGTTTTTTTTTTTAATAGGAAAAAAATATATATATAGAATTGGTATTTGTGCTATAACTGAGAATAAGGCCTAGAGATAGGGTGTTCTAGACGAGCCCCAGCCCCAGCCCCAGCCCCACCCCAGTTGCGGTTTGGTGTGAACACGTGGAATTTGTAGGGGGATGTTTGGTTTTAAAAGTCCCCACCCCCACTTTAAGAACTCCCATTGGAAGTAACGATAGGGCCAAGAAACAAAATCCGGTTAGAGATTCTTTGTTTTTATTTCCTTCTCTCTTTTTATTTATAAATCAAAACATCTAATTAAAAGTATTAATATTACCGATTTAAGTCTAATTCAATTAATTAAAATATATGCATATTATTAAAAAAATTGTAATAACATGCGGCAAAGCCATTTTTCATTTAGTTCTGAAGCCCTGATGACTAAAATGTGTGTTTGAAGCTGGATTCATGAAACCTGATGAAATGACTTCACACACGGCTGTGGAGGGGAAAATACAGCATATACAGAAAGAAGAGAGGCGTATTTGCAGGATGAAACATGTGGTCCAACAAGGGGATGATGATTTTCCTGAAGGGGTGTGGGTTTACATTCAATCAGTTACAAAGCCCAGAACACAAACCTTGTATCTCAGAGTTTGACGCATTTGGGAGAATATACGTCCCGGATTTGCCGTTGCTCGAGCACGTCAGATTCAACTGGTTACCTACCTGATGTGACTGAAAACCAAAGATGGAAATTTGGAAAAAGGTTAAATGAAAGGAGTTGGTATAAACCTAAAATTTCATTTCAGAATCAATTCAATAATCAAAACAAAATATATATTACTTTTATGATTTCTTAGAGTTTGAGTTTTTATCTCATACAAAGATACGTGAATTTCCGCACGTCAACAGAATTGAGCTAGTAAAACCAGGTATTTATTATTTAATTCTCAAATTTCAAAAGCCTCTCAAAGATCAATTTAGTGGTTTTCTTAATTAAAAAATAAAATTGGTATATATATATATAACTAAATACTCACTTTATAGCTTAAAATCATATTATTGTGTTAAATTAATTTTTTTGGTAATTATATTTTTATTTTATTAATGAAAAAAAAGTCAATTTATTAGTTGCATTCTTAGTTTTTATATAGAACCAATGAACCAACTAATATCAAAATATATAAATTTATATCAATAAATATTAATAAATTCAAAAGTATCGTTTTGCAAATTTGTACCAACATATTGTCTTAGACTTGCCCACTGTTATCAATGTTTAAAATTATCTTCATATAAATTCAAGCACCTGACATAATTTTGGAATGGCCATGGCTATGTGATAATAATTTATAGTTTTATGTTTTTGAAAGTTAAAACCCACTTATGATTTCTTCTTCTTTTCTTTTTTTTTCACCTTGCTAAATATACTCGAATTCCTAACTAAAGTTCAAAAATAAAAATAAATCTTGAAAATCTTTGTTTTAGGGCTCTTAAAATCCCGATTAAGAACTAGATTATTAAGTAAAGAATCTATGAGAAAACTAGTTTTTCTTTTTTCTTTTCTTTAGGGAACAAAATGACTATAAAATAGGCCTTAAATAATTGTTAATTAGGGTGATGTATGAAATGTTTTAGAAAATCCTCTGTTGTAAGGAAAAACCAAGGAGAAATGAGAATGCAGAAGGAAAGATTACCAAACAGTATGTAGGTTCTGAATTACAGCTCCATTTCGAAGTAGGAACGCAAGACAAATAATGGCACCAAGAGCAATGACGGTTTGCATCAAATCCTCGACGAAGTAAAACCAGGCCAACGGTGAACCTGGAAAATAACGTCTCAGATCAGTTTCAAAATTACATCATCTTGCCAAAATAGGTCGACAAGATGGGTATAATCTCAATCACTTCACTTCTTTGAAAGAAAGAATCTTTTACTTCTACTATCAATAAGAAACCTGGAAGTAAAAATCTACAACCAACATTGAATCTGAAGTTGTATTATACACATTCTAACTTCATCAAAATAATCTTTCTGAAACATGAAGATGCAACTATGCAATGACTTTGGTCTCATTTCATGAGTCCAGTTCTAAGACATTAGAAGGAATTAAGTATTCAGATCATAGAGTGAAGGTGTATTTCCTCTAGTTGACAGCCAATTACTTAACGTTCCGGAATTGCAGTGTAGTTATTAGGTAAACAAAATCGACAAACAGCGTGGAGTAAACTAACAACTTTTCCAAGATCATTCCTTCCCTAATTGCGAAAATATGCATCTTTCTGAAGATTATTATCGTTTTTTTATAACTAAAGAAGTTCCATGGGACGCTGAAATATTGTTTAACCATCAAAACAAGATTTTGTAACATCAAGTTCATGGTTTCTTGAGATATCTTGGGTTAAAAATAAAAAAAAAACAATCTCCTATACCTTGTGACTCCAGTTCTAATTTTGTATGCTCTCTAAATACAATTGGATAAAGGCAGCACAAATATAGAGTGAATTGCTTACCCGGCAATCAGAAGTATTAGCGAAATGATCCATAATACGCATTGATATATCTTGAATTTATGTTCGACGGGGATGGAAGAATTTGTTATAGAAGTATATCTTCGGCTAACCCATCCAAACTGCGGGCGAATGAGAAATACAAACCCCAGAAGAAATCCAGAAATAAATCCTCCAATATGAGCAAAATTATCAACATGAGGAAGAATTCCTACTGCCAAGTTGATCGCTATAATGACCAACAGAGTAAGAAGAGCTGGTACCTGAAGGGGAAAAGAGACCAGAAAATGCAACCAAGCTAAGTGTCAGGATTCATCAGAAAATTTCAATACAAATGCGGCTTGAAGAGTACCTTATTAGAATATATCGTCCAGTTAGTGATGAGTTCAGAAAGCATTCCTCCGAGCAACCCAAACAAGGCACCAGAAGCCCCGACAGAGATGTTTGACTGGATGAACAGAGCAGACAACAGACTCCCACCAAATCCCGATATAACATATAGCAAGCCGATCCGTACTGTAAGACATTCACAAAAGAGTTGGTTAAGGGTGGAAGGCCAGTGAATCCACTATATATAAACATAGAATAATCCATGTCTACGAAAACAATAAACAGAACTCTTGATAAAGTGGCCAACAATCGAAGGTCGCCTCTTAAATAGGTAGGCATTTCAGGGAATAATTCTGCTACCAACACCAGAAAAGAAAAGGAAAGAATGATCAAAGGTACGTACTAAATCCAAATTCTTGTTCAAGACGAATCCCAATGACTAAGAGACTCAACATATTCGCCAATAAATGAAAAACACCGGCATGTAACCAATTACACGTGACGAGACGCCACAGTTGGTCTCCATGAACCACTTTATTAACTTCTAATGCACCCATACTCCGTAGCCTGAAACACAAGCAATAATTGGTTCAGTGGACAATGCATAGTTCACTTGAACGACGAAAAGTTCAAGATGTAATTGACACAAACAGAATTCCGGAAGAAAAAAACTATGAGAATGCAGTGAAACCAACTTACGTTAAAGATGAAGGTCCAAGCAGAGGATTTTCTTTTAGGGGCTGGAAAGAGAATCTACCCAAGAATCGAGCAATACAAGTGACTGAATTCTTAGGGCAATTATTAACATACATGGTGATAATGAACATAACAATATTGGCTATAACAAATGACGGAATTAACCAAGAGATCCATTTCTTGAATTGCTTGACTTCCCTGTAAGCAATTGAACCCGACGCTTGCAACGACTGGGCATCCACCTCTACAGGATGTATTGCAGTACCTTGCCGGGAATTGACCATGATTTGAATATCCGAAGGGTGATGTTCCGCCATTGAAGCTCTTCTCAAATTAGAGAGACAAAATAGGATGAAACGATGGGATGAACTTGATCAACAACTCAAAAGAAAATAAAAAACGACGAAAGAAAGAAGAAAAAAAAAGTATATATATTATATATTAATTAAATAAAAAGTTTACTTAAGAAAGTGAAAATGGTCGACAATGATAGAGGCTTACCAAGTCATAATTTGAAGGTGCAAGAATCAAAGGCCACCTACCATGGCGGCTTGAGATACATGAGAGACGCCAAATTGTTCATAACGAGAGATGGCTCGTGTTACAAGTCTCTCAGGCGAAGGATCTTCTTTCTTTGGTTGCTCAAGTTATCATACAGCAATAGTCCATTTTGCAGGGGCCAATTATCAAATCCCAAAGAGGAAGAAAATTCAGAACCCAATTAACTTCGTTTTTTCGTCTCCTTTTCCAATCAATCAAACAAGAAATGAACTTTTCACATGTTTACAACTATAAGAATAGCTATTCATTTCAAACATAAACAAAATTGTCAAAATAATATTAAATATAACATGCCGTATAATGTTTACATACTGTACTCTTCAATACTTCAATTGCTATTATGCATCTGTAAATTCTTGGCTGTATGATTAGTTGCAACAAGGGGACACCTCAGATCAGGCGGTTGCAGTTGAGCTAGCAACTCCAGTTTAAGAAATTCAACGATCAGAATCTTCAAATAAATTGGTTGACCTACTCTGAATGAGAAGAATCAAAGTCAGTAATACACATAAAATAATTAATTCAAAGATGGTTGTTATTTGTTTCATAAAATAATAAACCATAAAAAAATAAATTAGTGCTAGAAGGGTCTACTGAAGCTGGTTATTATTTGTCTAAAGTTGGCTGAAAAAATCAATTCCCAATACAAAAGATGTCATCTAAACTAGATGAGTTGAAACAAAACAAAGAGTCTGGATCCGAGACTGGGCTTCGGCAATCAGGGTTTTATGATTTCAATGGTCCAAAGTCCAATCGGCCTGTGGAAAGACTATAAATCTGTATGCTTAAGCTTAATTTGCGTTTTTTATTTTGAATGATTTTATGATCATTGTTGTTTTTAATTGGACATTCTCTAAGAAGGCCACTGCTTGGGCATTTTGGGCGGCAACCCAGAGGGCATTCTTGACTCTGTAATCCAACATGATAAGCGAATAAGCAGCCAATAAAATGTTTATATCACTCACCTCAACTTTTGCTAATTCTGTATATACTTCCTCTACTTTAAACGGATGCATGAGGTGAGGCCCCCATGTCCCACCGACCTTCGAAAAAGTCAGGTCGTCAAACAGCCATCCTTCCTGACTTTTCACAGAGGCCCTTCACAATATATGCTTTGTTAACTCTCTTTGGATACTAAAAAGAGCACCTGCAAATCTTCCCAATGCTCATGACAATAGAGCAATGGATTGCGTTTGATGAACCAGTCATGACGCCTTCCTCACCTTTTGCAGCGATAGCTACCGTCCACTCTTGTGCGCTGGACTGCTTGCCATTTTCATCAGCTGCTTCATCGGCGTCGTCTTGGAGATATCTTTCCCCAGTGCCTGACATCTTGTCATGAACTCAGGTTGGATGAATATAAACTGAAACCAACGCAAACATGCCAAGTGAGCCTTTACAGTACAAACTGTCAATTGTCTCCGTTCTGTTTCCATTGACTGAAATTATCCGTCTACAAGTTTTGCCTAGAAATGACAGCATGTAAACTTCATAAATAAACACTAGCATTTTCTATCCTAAGAGAACCATTCGCATTTGAAGCCGAATTCAAACTCTCACCAATCTGGCCCAAAGAAACTTAAAAAATAACAGAAAATTTTACTTTCTCATACTGCAGTTCTTAGCAATTCAAGATTAAGGTACAGAAGCAACGTTCAGATTCAGGCCTCCGTGCATCAACAATTTGACAATTCTTATTGAGTGCTAAACTAACAACTATAAAATGCATGGTTGCAAGCTATCAAGCGTTTGTCATGCAGAAAAATCTGCAAGTAACCTACAAGAACACATAGATAAATCCTAATCTTCTGGACTACAAAAATACAAAGAGAATCAAGCTTCTAGAGCAAGAGCCATGCAAAACGCCAAATTCTTTTGAAAGAAAAGTGAGTATAGTACAAAGAGAATGAAAAAAATTTCGAATACAAAAGTGGGAAGAGAGCCGGAAACATCACATTCATCGTTTGCACAAGATCATCAAGCTACAGCAACAACTTCTAGACTAAAGTTCTGGTTTCGACTTAATAAACATAGTAAGAAATATTGCTTCACAAAGCGAATTAGGAAGCTCTATATCTTCGTCTCTTCCAGTTTACCTCAAAGTCAAACAAGCTGAGAGTAAACTAGCCTTGCTCGACGCTGCAGACACTATCATTTGTATTTGAACAAAATAAACCAGGCAATCTCACTGATGCAACTACTAGAACAATCAAGCAAACCGAGAGTAAACTAGTTTTAATCGATGCCGCAGATACTTGTGAATTGACAATTGAACAAGAAATCAAACAATCATCGACGCAACCACTACAAACTGAAAATAGTTCGCTTCCAGGAAATAATAAGAAAGAATGGAGCAGCAGCGATAAGGAAAGAAGCGTCGCACCTTAATCGACGATGGCAACTAGGGCTCCGCTACAGAGAACGAAGACAAGAGTAGTTGGTTCTTGATCGACGGTCGAAGATGACGATTGAGATCAAAATAAGCCTCGGTTTGATTCAATTCTCTCCAAGTCCTTGTCCCGTTTCTCCGAACCGCGCGGAACAGGAGGGAAAGATTGCAAATATTTTTAATAAATATTTTTATTTATTAAAAATATAAGTGGCGCGCAACTTAGCTTGTTTCATGCATCGAACCGAATGTTTGCGCGAGTCACCGCCGCGGGATGGTTTAAAAAATAATCGAACCCGGTTCGCACCTATCCCCCAATTGCGGGAAATTTTAAAAAATAATCGAATCCGGTTCGCACCTATCCCCCAAATGCGGGAAAGTTCAACCAGGTCAAACCTACGATGGACGTGCACTTCACTAGAGACTTCTTCATCTTTCCTCCTTTTTTTCCCGGTATTCTCTCTCTCCGCCGTACAAGTCCGATCTGTTCCACGTGCCAACACGTGCGTGACTTGTGGTCCCTATCCACGTCCACACGCACTTTTAAGCCAGGGGTATTTTAGTAAACCTGCATGCTTAAAGCAATTAGAGCTGACTTAATTGGACACGTTGCGCTCTGTGAATGGAGGAGACTCGAAAAGGCGAGTAGGTTTCATATGTTTATTAAGAAAATAGGGGGATTATTGGTAGTTTTTGATTCGGGCAACTGGCTGAGCCAGTGCGATCGGAATCAACGGCTGGGATTCGTCTTCAACCTCCGACTTCTTTTTAGAAACTTTTGTAGCTTCAGGCGAACCAGCTATCACTGCTAATTTTCTTTACAGAGACAAAAAGTTTTTAGTCGAAATTCAATTTCCCCATCGTTCTCTTGGCTTCTACATCCTTCTCTGTAATCCAGGGTTTCTGTGAGGTACGCATTTCCATATAGTTTTTGCTTCAATGAAAGCAAAGCATATTAAGTATCTCTACGGTTTCTGTGATCGTTCTCCTCCTGCGCACGTTTGAATTCATTTTGACTATTGGCGTCTTCATTTGAATAATAGATCAATTTAGTTTCTATTATCGCTACCTGATTGTGCTCGAGCTCTTTTAATGACTAGGTGTAAAGCATTCACTAGGAGTTAGTCTTAGTTATTTATCAGGCAAGCTAGATTCTGGGATGCTGTAACTCAAATTCTGTGGATGTCATCAACGACCTGGTAGAGTTTGAACATTTGAAATTTGGATTGCTGAGAGTTCTTTTTTTTTTTTTTTTTTTTTTTTTTTTTTTTTTTTTTTTTTTTT